>NW_027250842.1:1312466-1333118 GCF_044704955.1 Pristiophorus japonicus | reverse complement strand
CCCTCTCCCCCTTATATACCCAGGGAGGGGTGAGGCAATTGATCAATACCCAGACCCCCCTCTCCCCTTATATACCCAGGGAGGGGGTGAGACAATTGATCAATACCCAGACCCCCCTCTCCCCTTATATACCCAGGGAGGGGGTGAGGCAATTGATCAATACCAGACCCCCCTCTCTCCCCTGATATACCCAGGGAGGGGGTGAGGCAATTGATCAATACCCAGACCCCCTCTCCCCCCTTATATACCCAGGGAGGGGGTGAGACAATTGATCAATACCCAGACCCCCCTCTCCCCTTATATACCCAGGGAGGGGGTGAGGCAATTGATCAATACCCAGACCCCCCTCTCTCCCCTGATATACCCAGGGAGGGGGTGAGACAATTGATCAATACCCAGACCCCCCTCTCTCCCCTGATATACCCAGGGAGGGGGTGAGGCAATTGATCAATACCCAGACCCCCCCTCTCCCCTTATATACCCAGGGAGGGGGTGAGGCAATTGATCAATACCCAGACCCCCCTCTCCCCTTATATACCCAGGGAGGGGTGAGGCAATTGATCAATACCCAGACCCCCTCTCTCCCCTTATATACCCAGGGAGGGGGTGAGGCAATTGATCAATACCCAGACCCCCTCTCTCCCCTTATATACCCAGGGAGGGGGTGAGGCAATTGATCAATACCCAGACCCCCTCTCCCCCTTATATACCCAGGGAGGGGGTGAGGCAATTGATCAATACCCAGACCCCCCTCTCCCCTTATATACCCAGGGAGGGGGTGAGGCAATTGATCAATACCCAGACCCCCTCTCCCCCTTATATACCCAGGGAGGGGGTGAGGCAATTGATCAATACCCAGACCCCCCTCTCCCCTTATATACCCAGGGAGGGGGTGAGGCAATTGATCAATACCCAGACCCCCCTCTCCCCTTATATACCCAGGGAGGGGGTGAGGCAATTGATCAATACCCAGACCCCCCTCTCCCCTTATATACCCAGGGAGGGGGTGAGGCAATTGATCAATACCCAGACCCCCCCTCTCCCCTTATATACCCAGGGAGGGGGTGAGGCAATTGATCAATACCCAGACCCCCCCTCTCCCCTTATATACCCAGGGAGGGGGTGAGGCAATTGATCAATACCCAGACCCCCCCCCTCCCCCCTGATATACCCAGGGAGGGGGTGAGGCAATTGATCAATACCCAGACCCCCTCTCCCTTATATACCCAGGGAGGGGGTGAGACAATTGATCAATACCCAGACCCCCCTCTCCCCTTATATACCCAGGGAGGGGTGAGGCAATTGATCAATACCCAGACCCCCCTCTCTCCCCTGATATACCCAGGGAGGGGGTGAGGCAATTGATCAATACCCAGACCCCCTCTCCCCCCTTATATACCCAGGGAGGGGGTGAGACAATTGATCAATACCCAGACCCCCCTCTCCCCTTATATACCCAGGGAGGGGGTGAGGCAATTGATCAATACCCAGACCCCCCTCTCTCCCCTGATTTACCCAGGGAGGGGGTGAGACAATTGATCAATACCCAGACCCCCCTCTCTCCCCTGATATACCCAGGGAGGGGGTGAGGCAATGATCAATACCCAGACCCCCCTCTCCCCTTATATACCCAGGGAGGGGGTGAGGCAATTGATCAATACCCAGACCCCCTCTCCCCCCTTATATACCCAGGGAGGGGGTGAGGCAATTGATCAATACCCAGACCCCCCCTCTCCCCTTATATACCCAGGGAGGGGGTGAGGCAATTGATCAATACCCAGACCCCCCTCTCCCCCTTATATACCCAGGGAGGGGGTGAGGCAATTGATCAATACCCAGACCCCCCCTCCCCCCTTATATACCCAGGGAGGGGGTGAGGCAATTGATCAATACCCAGACCCCCCCTCTCCCCTTATATACCCAGGGAGGGGGTGAGGCAATTGATCAATACCCAGACCCCCCTCTCCCCCCTTATATACCCAGGAGGGGGTGAGGCAATTGATCAATACCCAGACCCCACCTCTCCCCTTATATACCCAGGGAGGGGGTGAGGCAATTGATCAATACCCAGACCCCCCTCTCCCCTTGTATACCCAGGGAGGGGGTGAGGCAATTGATCAATACCCAGACCCCCTCTCCCCCCTTATATACCCAGGGAGGGGTGAGGCAATTGATCAATACCCAGACCCCCCTCTCCCCTTATATACCCAGGGAGGGGGTGAGGCAATTGATCAATACCCAGACCCCCCTCTCCCCCTTATATACCCAGGGAGGGGGTGAGGCAATTGATCAATACCCAGACCCCCCCTCCCCCCTTATATACCCAGGGAGGGGGTGAGGCAATTGATCAATACCCAGACCCCCCCTCTCCCCTTATATACCCAGGGAGGGGGTGAGGCAATTGATCAATACCCAGACCCCCCTCTCCCCCCTTATATACCCAGGGAGGGGGTGAGGCAATTGATCAATACCCAGACCCCACCTCTCCCCTTATATACCCAGGGAGGGGGTGAGGCAATTGATCAATACCCAGACCCCCCTCTCCCCTTATATACCCAGGGAGGGGTGAGGCAATTGATCAATACCCAGACCCCACCTCTCCCCTTATATACCCAGGGAGGGGGTGAGGCAATTGATCAATACCCAGACCCCCCTCTCCCCTTATATACCCAGGGAGGGGGTGAGGCAATTGATCAATACCCAGACCCCCCTCTCTCCCCTGATATACCCAGGGAGGGGGTGAGGCAATTGATCAATACCCAGACCCCCTCTCCCCCCTTATATACCCAGGGAGGGGTGAGACAATTGATCAATACCCAGACCCCCCTCTCCCCTTATATACCCAGGGAGGGGTGAGGCAATTGATCAATACCCAGACCCCCTCTCTCCCCTGATATACCCAGGGAGGGGGTGAGACAATTGATCAATACCCAGACCCCCCTCTCTCCCCTGATATACCCAGGGAGGGGGTGAGGCAATTGATCAATACCCAGACCCCCTCTCTCCCCTGATATACCCAGGGAGGGGGTGAGGCAATTGATCAATACCCAGACCCCCCTCTCCCCCCTTATATACCCAGGGAGGGGGTGAGACAATTGATCAATACCCAGACCCCCCTCTCCCCTTATATACCCAGGGAGGGGGTGAGGCAATTGATCAATACCCAGACCCCCTCTCTCCCCTGATATACCCAGGGAGGGGGTGAGACAATTGATCAATACCCAGACCCCCCCTCTCTCCCCTGATATACCCAGGGAGGGGGTGAGGCAATTGATCAATACCCAGACCCCCCCTCTCCCCTTATATACCCAGGGAGGGGGTGAGGCAATTGATCAATACCCAGACCCCCCTCTCCTTATATACCCAGGGAGGGGGTGAGGCAATTGATCAATACCCAGACCCCCCTCTCTCCCCTTATATACCCAGGGAGGGGGTGAGGCAATTGATCAATACCCAGACCCCCTCTCTCCCCTTATATACCCAGGGAGGGGGTGAGGCAATTGATCAATACCCAGACCCCCCTCTCCCCCCTTATATACCCAGGGAGGGGGTGAGGCAATTGATCAATACCCAGACCCCCCCTCTCCCCTTATATACCCAGGGAGGGGGTGAGGCAATTGATCAATACCCAGACCCCCCTCTCCCCCTTATATACCCAGGGAGGGGGTGAGGCAATTGATCAATACCCAGACCCCCCTCTCCCCTTATATACCCAGGGAGGGGGTGAGGCAATTGATCAATACCCAGACCCCCCTCTCCCCTTATATACCCAGGGAGGGGGTGAGGCAATTGATCAATACCCAGACCCCCCTCTCCCCTTATATACCCAGGGAGGGGGTGAGGCAATTGATCAATACCCAGACCCCCCTCTCCCCTTATATACCCAGGGAGGGGGTGAGGCAATTGATCAATACCCAGACCCCCCCTCTCCCCTTATATACCCAGGGAGGGGGTGAGGCAATTGATCAATACCCAGACCCCCCCCTCCCCCTGATATACCCAGGGAGGGGGTGAGGCAATTGATCAATACCCAGACCCCCCTCTCCCCTTATATACCCAGGGAGGGGGTGAGACAATTGATCAATACCCAGACCCCCCTCTCCCCTTATATACCCAGGGAGGGGGTGAGGCAATTGATCAATACCCAGACCCCCCTCTCTCCCCTGATATACCCAGGGAGGGGGTGAGGCAATTGATCAATACCCAGACCCCCCTCTCCCCCCTTATATACCCAGGGAGGGGGTGAGACAATTGATCAATACCCAGACCCCCCTCTCCCCTTATATACCCAGGGAGGGGGTGAGGCAATTGATCAATACCCAGACCCCCCTCTCTCCCCTGATATACCCAGGGAGGGGGTGAGACAATTGATCAATACCCAGACCCCCTCTCTCCCCTGATATACCCAGGGAGGGGGTGAGGCAATTGATCAATACCCAGACCCCCCTCTCCCCTTATATACCCAGGGAGGGGGTGAGGCAATTGATCAATACCCAGACCCCCCTCTCCCCCCTTATATACCCAGGGAGGGGGTGAGGCAATTGATCAATACCCAGACCCCCCCTCTCCCCTTATATACCCAGGGAGGGGGTGAGGCAATTGATCAATACCCAGACCCCCCTCTCCCCCTTATATACCCAGGGAGGGGGTGAGGCAATTGATCAATACCCAGACCCCCCCTCCCCCCTTATATACCCAGGGAGGGGGTGAGGCAATTGATCAATACCCAGACCCCCCCTCTCCCCCTTATATACCCAGGGAGGGGGTGAGGCAATTGATCAATACCCAGACCCCCCTCTCCCCCTTATATACCCAGGGAGGGGGTGAGGCAATTGATCAATACCCAGACCCCACCTCTCCCCTTATATACCCAGGGAGGGGGTGAGGCAATTGATCAATACCCAGACCCCCCTCTCCCCTTGTATACCCAGGGAGGGGGTGAGGCAATTGATCAATACCCAGACCCCCCTCTCCCCCCTTATATACCCAGGGAGGGGGTGAGGCAATTGATCAATACCCAGACCCCCCCTCTCCCCTTATATACCCAGGGAGGGGGTGAGGCAATTGATCAATACCCAGACCCCCCTCTCCCCCTTATATACCCAGGGAGGGGGTGAGGCAATTGATCAATACCCAGACCCCCCCTCCCCCCTTATATACCCAGGGAGGGGGTGAGGCAATTGATCAATACCCAGACCCCCCCTCTCCCCTTATATACCCAGGGAGGGGGTGAGGCAATTGATCAATACCCAGACCCCCCTCTCCCCCCTTATATACCCAGGGAGGGGGTGAGGCAATTGATCAATACCCAGACCCCACCTCTCCCCTTATATACCCAGGGAGGGGGTGAGGCAATTGATCAATACCCAGACCCCCCTCTCCCCTTATATACCCAGGGAGGGGGTGAGGCAATTGATCAATACCCAGACCCCACCTCTCCCCCTTATATACCCAGGGAGGGGGTGAGGCAATTGATCAATACCCAGACCCCCCCTCTCCCCTTATATACCCAGGGAGGGGGTGAGGCAATTGATCAATACCCAGACCCCCCTCTCCCCCCTTATATACCCAGGGAGGGGGTGAGGCAATTGATCAATACCCAGACCCCCCTCTCCCCTTATATACCCAGGGAGGGGGTGAGGCAATTGATCAATACCCAGACCCCCCCTCTCCCCTTATATACCCAGGGAGGGGGTGAGGCAATTGATCAATACCCAGACCCCCCTCTCCCCTTATATACCCAGGGAGGGGGTGAGGCAATTGATCAATACCCAGACCCCACCTCTCCCCTTATATACCCAGGGAGGGGGTGAGGCAATTGATCAATACCCAGACCCCCCTCTCCCCTTATATACCCAGGGAGGGGGTGAGGCAATTGATCAATACCCAGACCCCCCCCTCCCCCCTTATATACCCAGGGAGGGGGTGAGGCAATTGATCAATACCCAGACCCCCCTCTCCCCCCTTATATACCCAGGGAGGGGGTGAGGCAATTGATCAATACCCAGACCCCTCTCTCCCCCTTATATACCCAGGGAGGGGGTGAGGCAATTGATCAATACCCAGACCCCCCTCTCCCCTTATATACCCAGGGAGGGGGTGAGGCAATTGATCAATACCCAGACCCCCCCCCCTCCCCCCTTATATACCCAGGGAGGGGGTGAGGCAATTGATCAATACCCAGACCCCCCTCTCCCCTTATATACCCAGGGAGGGGGTGAGGCAATTGATCAATACCCAGACCCCCCTCTCCCCCCTTATATACCCAGGGAGGGGGTGAGACAATTGATCAATACCCAGACCCCCCTCTCACCCCTTATATACCCAGGGAGGGGGTGAGGCAATTGATCAATACCCAGACCCCCCTCTCCCCCCTTATATACCCAGGGAGGGGGTGAGGCAATTGATCAATACCCAGACCCCCCCTCTCCCCTTATATACCCAGGGAGGGGGTGAGGCAATTGATCAATACCCAGACCCCCCTCTCCCCTTATATACCCAGGGAGGGGGTGAGGCAATTGATCAATACCCAGACCCCCCCTCTCCCCCTTTTTACCCAGGGAGGGGGTGAGGCAATTGATCAATACCCAGACCCCCCTCTCCCCTTATATACCCAGGGAGGGGGTGAGGCAATTGATCAATACCCAGACCCCCCCTCTCCCCTTATATACCCAGGGAGGGGGTGAGGCAATTGATCAATACCCAGACCCCCCTCTCCCCTTATATACCCAGGGAGGGGGTGAGGCAATTGATCAATACCCAGACCCCCCCTCCCCCCTTATATACCCAGGGAGGGGGTGAGGCAATTGATCAATACCCAGACCCCCCCTCTCCCCTTATATACCCAGGGAGGGGGTGAGGCAATTGATCAATACCCAGACCCCCCTCTCTCCCCTGATATACCCAGGGAGGGGGTGAGGCAATTGATCAATACCCAGACCCCCCTCTCTCCCCTGATATACCCAGGGAGGGGGTGAGGCAATTGATCAATACCCAGACCCCCCTCTCTCCCCTTATATACCCAGGGAGGGGGTGAGGCAATTGATCAATACCCAGACCCCCCTCTCCCCTTATATACCCAGGGAGGGGGTGAGGCAATTGATCAATACCCAGACCCCCCCCTCTCCCCTTATATACCCAGGGAGGGGGTGAGGCAATTGATCAATACCCAGACCCCCCCCCTCCCCCCTTATATACCCAGGGAGGGGGTGAGGCAATTGATCAATACCCAGACCCCCTCTCCCCTTATATACCCAGGGAGGGGGTGAGACAATTGATCAATACCCAGACCCCCCTCTCCCCTTATATACCCAGGGAGGGGGTGAGGCAATTGATCAATACCCAGACCCCCCTCTCTCCCCTGATATACCCAGGGAGGGGGTGAGGCAATTGATCAATACCCAGACCCCCCTCTCCCCCCTTATATACCCAGGGAGGGGGTGAGACAATTGATCAATACCCAGACCCCCCTCTCCCCTTATATACCCAGGGAGGGGGTGAGGCAATTGATCAATACCCAGACCCCCCTCTCTCCCCTGATATACCCAGGGAGGGGGTGAGACAATTGATCAATACCCAGACCCCCCTCTCTCCCCTGATATACCCAGGGAGGGGGTGAGGCAATTGATCAATACCCAGACCCCCCTCTCCCCTTATATACCCAGGGAGGGGGTGAGGCAATTGATCAATACCCAGACCCCCCTCTCCCCCCTTATATACCCAGGGAGGGGGTGAGGCAATTGATCAATACCCAGACCCCCCCTCTCCCCTTATATACCCAGGGAGGGGGTGAGGCAATTGATCAATACCCAGACCCCCCTCTCCCCCTTATATACCCAGGGAGGGGGTGAGGCAATTGATCAATACCCAGACCCCCCCTCCCCCCTTATATAACCAGGGAGGGGGTGAGGCAATTGATCAATACCCAGACCCCCCCTCTCCCCTTATATACCCAGGGAGGGGGTGAGGCAATTGATCAATACCCAGACCCCCCTCTCCCCCCTTATATACCCAGGGAGGGGGTGAGGCAATTGATCAATACCCAGACCCCACCTCTCCCCTTATATATCCAGGGAGGGGGTGAGGCAATTGATCAATACCCAGACCCCCCTCTCCCCTTATATACCCAGGGAGGGGGTGAGGCAATTGATCAATACCCAGACCCCACCTCTCCCCTTATATACCCAGGGAGGGGGTGAGGCAATTGATCAATACCCAGACCCCCCCTCTCCCCTTATATACCCAGGGAGGGGGTGAGGCAATTGATCAATACCCAGACCCCCCTCTCCCCCCTTATATACCCAGGGAGGGGGTGAGGCAATTGATCAATACCCAGACCCCCCTCTCCCCTTATATACCCAGGGAGGGGGTGAGGCAATTGATCAATACCCAGACCCCCCTCTCCCCCCTTATATACCCAGGGAGGGGGTGAGGCAATTGATCAATACCCAGACCCCCCTCTCCCCTTATATACCCAGGGAGGGGGTGAGGCAATTGATCAATACCCAGACCCCTCTCTCCCCTTATATACCCAGGGAGGGGGTGAGGCAATTGATCAATACCCAGACCCCCCTCTCCCCTTATATACCCAGGGAGGGGGTGAGGCAATTGATCAATACCCAGACCCCCCTCTCCCCCCTTATATACCCAGGGAGGGGGTGAGGCAATTGATCAATACCCAGACCCCCCCTCTCCCCCCTTATATACCCAGGGAGGGGGTGAGGCAATTGATCAATACCCAGACCCCCCTCTCCCCCTTATATACCCAGGGAGGGGGTGAGGCAATTGATCAATACCCAGACCCCCCCTCTCCCCCCTTATATACCCAGGGAGGGGGTGAGGCAATTGATCAATACCCAGACCCCCCTCTCCCCTTATATACCCAGGGAGGGGGTGAGGCAATTGATCAATACCCAGACCCCCCCTCTCCCCTTATATACCCAGGGAGGGGGTGAGGCAATTGATCAATACCCAGACCCCCCTCTCCCCTTATATACCCAGGGAGGGGGTGAGGCAATTGATCAATACCCAGACCCCCCCCTCCCCTTATATACCCAGGGAGGGGGTGAGGCAATTGATCAATACCCAGACCCCCCTCTCCCCCCTTATATACCCAGGGAGGGGGTGAGGCAATTGATCAATACCCAGACCCCCTTCTCCCCCCTTATATACCCAGGGAGGGGGTGAGGCAATTGATCAATACCCAGACCCCCCTTTCCCCCCTTATATACCCAGGGAGGGGGTGAGGCAATTGATCAATACCCAGACCCCCCCTCATATACCCAGGGAGGGGGTGAGGCAATTTATCAATACCCAGACCCCCCCCTCTCTTTTAGACTCCGCCTCCCCAATCTGCTGCCATGACCTTTCCCCTTTTACCCCATCGCCCTCTCCCTGACCGAGCCATACCCGATTACCCCCTCGCCCCCCTGTGCCCTCTCCCTATACCCGATTACCCCCTCGCCCCCCCGTGCCCTCTCTCCCTATACCCAATTACCCCCCTTGCCCCCCCCGTGCCCTCTCTCCCTATACCCAATTACCCCCCTCGCCCCCCCTGTGCCCTCTCCCTATACCCAATTACCCCCTCGCCCCCCTGTGCCCTCTCCCTATACCCAATTACCCCCTCGCCCCCCTGTGCCCTCTCCCTATACCCGATTACCCCCTCGCCCCCCTGTGCCCTCTCCCTATACCCGATTACCCCCTCGCCCCCCCGTGCCCTCTCCCTATACCCGATTACCCCCCTCGCCCCCCTGTGCCCTCTCCCTATACCCAATTACCCCCCTCGCCCCCCCCTGTGCCCTCTCCCTATACCCGATTACCCCCCTCGCCCCCCTGTGCCCTCTCCCTATACCCAATTACCCCCCTTGCCCCCCCTGTGCCCTCTCTCCCTATACCCAATTACCCCCCTCGCCCCCCCTGTGCCCTCTCCCTATACCCGATTACCCCCCTCGCCCCCCTGTGCCCTCTCCCTATACCCGATTACCCCCTCGCCCCCGTGCCCTCTCCCTATACCCGATTACCCCCCTCGCCCCCCTGTGCCCTCTCCCTATACCTGATTACCCCCTCGCCCCCCCTGTGCCCTCTCCCTATACCCAATTACCCCCCTCGCCCCCCCCTGTGCCCTCTCCCTATACCTGATTACCCCCTCGCCCCCCCTGTGCCCTCTCCCTATACCCGATTACCCCCTCGCCCCCCCGTGCCCTCTCCCTATACCCGATTACCCCCTCGCCACCCCTGTGCCCTCTCCCTATACCCGATTACCCCCTCGCCCCCCCTGTGCCCTCTCCCTATACCCGATTACCCCCCTCGCCCCCCTGTGCCCTCTCCCTATACCCAATTACCCCCCTCGCCCCCCCTGTGCCCTCTCCCTATACCCGATTACCCCCCTCGCCCCCCTGTGCCCTCTCCCTATACCCGATTACCCCCCTCGCCCCCCCTGTGCCCTCTCCCTATACCCGATTACCCCCTCGCCCCCCCTGTGCCCTCTCCCTATACCCGATTACCCCCTCGCCCCCCCTGTGCCCTCTCCCTATACCCGATTACCCCCCTCGCCCCCCCCCCTGTGCCCTCTCCCTATACCTGATTACCCCCTCGCCCCCCCTGTGCCCTCTCCCTATACCCGATTACCCCCTCGCCCCCCCTGTGCCCTCTCCCTATACCCGATTACCCCCCTCGCCCCCCCCTGTGCCCTCTCCCTATACCCGATTACCCCCTCGCCCCCCCCTGTGCCCTCTCCCTATACCCGATTACCCCCCCCCCACCCCCCCTGTGCCCTCTCCCTATACCCGTTTAGCCCCTCGCCCCCCCCCCCCCGTGCCCTCTCCCTATACCCGATTACCCCCTCGCCCCCCCCTGTGCCCTCTCCCTATACCCGATTACCCCCCTCGCCCCCCTGTGCCCTCTCCCTATACCCGATTACCCCCCTTGCCCCCCCCCCGTGCCCTCTCCCTATACCCGATTACCCCCCTCGCCCCCCCGTGCCCTCTCCCTATACCCGATTACCCCCCTCGCCCCCCTGTGCCCTCTCCCTATACCTGATTACCCCCTCGCCCCCCCTGTGCCCTCTCCCTATACCCAATTACCCCCCTCGCCCCCCCTGTGCCCTCTCCCTATACCCGATTACCCCCTCGCCCCCCCCGTGCCCTCTCTCCCTATACCCGATTACGAGGAGAGATTCCCGGCAAACCAGGCTTGTCCTCCCTGGAATGCCGCAGGTTAAAAGGGGGCGATTGTGATTCCAGGCTTGTCGGATTTATGAAAGGAATGGCGAGGGTCGATCGAGAGAGAAATGTTTTACTGCTGCTCTGGGGAGTCTCGGGACAACGGGGAGAGGGTGTGGGGGGTGTTTGGGGGGGCGGAATGGGACGGGACGTAACATTCGAATCACAGCCAGGCCGTTCAGGACAAACGTTGGGCAACACTTCTTCACGCAAAGGATGATAGCAGGGCAGTCAAGGGTTACGGGGAGCAGGCAGGAAAATGGAGTTGGGGCCGAGATCACATCAGCCGTGCGATTTCAGGTGTCCTCGCGGAAGAGACACAGGAGGTTAGCTCGCAGGTACAGCGAGGATGGCAAATGGCAATGTTGTCCTTGGAAGTCCTGCGACAATTGCGCGGGGCCTTGGAGAGACCACACCTGGAGTATTGTGCACCGTTTTGGTCTCCTTATCGAAGGCACATAAGGAACGGGAGCAGGAGTCGGCCATTCGGCCCCTCGAGCCTGCTCCGCCATTTAATACCATCGTGGCTGGATCCGGTCATGGACACAGCTCCACTTCCCTGCCCTGCCCGCCCCCTTATCCCCTTATCGGTTAAGAAACTGTCTATCTCTCCGCCTTCGATATATTCAATGTCCCCGGCTTCCACAGCTCTCTGGGGCAGCGAATTCCACAGATTTACGAGAAGAAATTCCTCCCCATCTCAGTTTTAAATGGGTGGCCCCTTATTCTAAGACCATGCCCCCTGGTTCTAGTCTCCCCCATCAGTGGGAACATCCTCTCTGCATCCACCTTGTCGAGCCCCCTCTCGTAATCTTAATGCGTTTCCATAAGATCGCCTCTCATTCTTCTGAATTCCAATGAGTAGAGGCCCAACCTCCTCAACCTTTCCTCATAAGTCCAACCCCCTCATCCCCAGGAATCAACCGAGTGAACCTTCTCTGAACTGCCTCCAAAGCAAGTATCTCCTTTCGTAAATACGGAGAGCAAAACTGCACGCAGTACTCCAGGTGTGGCCTCACCAATACCCTGTATAACTGGAGCAAGACTTCCCTGCATATATCGTAAGTCGCCCCATGCATGAAACACAAAAGGTTAGTATGCAGGTACAGCAAGTGATCAGGAAGGGCCAATGGTATCTTGGCCTTTATTGCAAAGGGGATGGAGTATAAAAGCAGGGAAGTCTTGCTCCAGTTATACAGGGTATTGGTGAGGCCACACCTGGAGTACTGCGTGCAGTTCTGGTCTCCTTACCTAAGGAAGGATATACTTGCCATAGAGGGAGTGCAGCGAAGGTTCACCAGACTGATTCCTGGGGTGGGGGGATTGTCCGATTTTGAGTAGACCGGGCCCGATATTCTCTGGAGTTTAGAAGAATGAGAGGGGGTCTGATTGAAACACGTCAGATTCTGAGGGGGGGGTTTGACAGGGTAGATACAGGGAGGGTGTTTCCCCCCCCCGGGGCTGGGGAGTCTAGAACCAGGGGTCACACAGTCTCGGGATAAGGGGTCGGCCATTGAGGACGGAGATGAGGAGAAACTTGTTCACTGAGAGGGGCGGGGTGGTGGGGGGGGGGTGAACCTTTGGGATTCTCTGCCCCAGAGGGCTGTGGAGGCTCGGTCTTTGAGTATACTCGAGGCCGCGATCGAGGGTGATGGGGAAGTGGAGCCGAGTCCACGATCGTGTTGGATGGCGGAGCAGGCTCGAGGGGCCGAATGGCCGACTCCTGCTCCCAGTTCTCATGTTCAGCGTGGAACTCTCTTCCGCCAAAAAAAAACCTCCCCCCCCAACTTCAGGAACAGCGAGGAGGCCCATTCGGCCCCTCGAGCCCGTTCTGCCATTCAGTGAGATCGTGGCTGATTCTGCGACCCAACTCCCGGCGGCCCTGCATTTGGCTCGCATCCCTTAATGCCATTGGATAACAAAAAAAAAAACCGAATCAACCTCGGGTTTAAAATGGACAAATTGTCCCTCGGCATCAATGGGCAGAAGATAGTTCCCAGCCCTTTGTGCGTGGAGAGCTGGTTCCGAATTTCACTCTGAAGGGACCTGGCTGCAACATTGAGATGTCCCCCTAGTTCTATGCTCCCCCCCCGCGCGCCCAGCAACCAGCAGAAAATGCCTGCGTTCCATCTACCCTGTCCGTTCCGCTCAACATCCTTCACAACTTCGATCGCGTCGCCCCTCGGCCTTCTAACTTCCGTTGGGGACGCGGCCCTGGCTTGGTGGTCATCGCACCGAGCCAGGCCTCAGCTGCCCAGAGCCCGCTCTCGAGCAAAAGGGTATGGAGGACACGGGAGAGGGCGCAGAGGGAGATTGACGGCACTGTTTCCAGGCATGGGGAACTTGCAGTCGCGTGGAGAGACTGCAGAAGCCGGGGGGGTCGTTCTCCTTTAGAGCAGAGAAGGTTAACCGGGGGGGGGGAAGGGGGGGAAGGAGAGAGATTGACCAGAATGGTTCCAGGGATAAGGACATAGGAGTGGGCCATACGGCCCCCTGGAGCCTGCTCCGCCATTTAATACGATCATGGCCAATCGGATCATGGACTCAGCTCCACTTCCCCGCCCGCTCTCCATAACCCATCTACTCCCTTATCGTTCAAAAATCTGTCTATCTCCATATTCAATGTCCCAGCCTCCACAGCTCTCTGGGGCAGAGAATTCCACAGATTTACAACCCTCTGAGAGAAGAAATTCCTCCTCATCTCAGTTTTAAATGGGCGGCCCCTTATTCTAAGACCATGCCCCCTAGTTCTAGTCTCCCCCCATCAGTGGGAACATCCTCTCTGCATCCACCTTGTCGAGCCCCCCTCATAATCTGATACGTTTCCATAAGATCGCGCCTCATTCTTCTGAATTCCAATGAGTAGAGGCCCAACCTCCTCAACCTTTCCTCATAAGTCAACCCCCTCATCCCCCGGGATCAACCGAGTGAGTAGACTGGGTCTTTACTCGTTGGAGTTGAGAAGGATGAGGGGTGATCTTATAGAAACACTGAAAATAATGAAAGGGAGAGACAAGATCGAGGCAGAGAGGTTGTTTCCACTGGTCGGGGAGACTAGAACTAGGGGGCACAGCCTCAAAATACGGGGGCAGCCAATTTAAAACCGAGTTGAGACGGAATTTCTTCCCCCAGAGGGTTGTGAATCTGTGGAATTCTCTGCCCAAGGAAGCAGTTGAGGCTAGCTCATTGAATGTATTCAAGTCACGGATAGATAGATTTTTAACCAATAAGGTAATTAAGGGTTACGGGGAGAGGGCGGGTAAGTGGAGCTGAGTCCACGGCCAGATCAGCCATGATCTTGTTGAGTGGCGGAGCAGGCTCGAGGGGCTAGATGGCCTACTCCTGTTCCTAATTCTTATGTTTCTTATGTTCTCTGAACTGCCTCCACAGCAGGTATATCCTTTCGTAAATACGGAGAGCAAAACTGCACGCAGTACTCCAGGTGTGGCCTCACCAACACCCTGTATAACTGGAGCAAGACTTCCCTGCTTTTATACTCCATCCCCTTTTGCAATAAAGGCCAAGATACCATTGGCCCTTCCTGATCACTTGCTGTACCTGCAGACTATCCTTTTGTGTTTCATGAGGGACCTCAGTTACGTGGGGAGGCTGGAGGAGTTCTCCCTGGAGCAGAGAAGGTTGAGAGGAGATGTGTTCGAGGGGTTGATAATCATGAGGGGGTCTGGACAGAGTAGACAGAGAGAGAGACTGTTCCCATTGGTGGGACAGTCGGGAACCAGAGGACACAGATTGAAGGCGATTGGCTGAAGAACCAAAGGCCACGTGAGGAATAACGTCTCTTTACGCAGCGAGGGGGGTTAGGACCTGGAATGCACGGACTGAAAGGGAGGTGCAGGTCACCTCAATCGCGGCCTTCAAAGGGGGAGCTGGATAAGTCCCTGAAGGAGAGAAATGATTAGCAGGGCTACGGGGAAAGGGCGGGGGGAGTGGGACTGGCTCAGGTGGTCTCGTAGAGAGCCGGGACGGGCTCGAGGGGCCGAATGGCCTCCTCCTGTGCGGTAACCATTCTGCGATTCTTGGAGCGGGTATCAGTCCTGGGTTTAAACCCACGCTGCACTCCCTCCAGAAACCAATATATCCTTCCTCACGTGTGGTGCCCACAACTGCTTACAGTGCTCCAGGTGTGGGCTAACCAGGGCTCTTGTACATTAATTCAGTTCGGAGAAGGTTCACGCGGTTGATCCCGGAGATGAGGGGGTTGACTTATGAGGAAAGGTTGAGTAAATTCAGAAGAATGAGGTGTGATCTTATCGAAACGTATCAGATTATGAGGGGGGCTCGACAAGGTGGATGCAGAGAGGATGTTCCCACTGATGGGGGAGACTAGAACTAGGGGGGCATGGTCTTAGAATAAGGGGCCGCCCATTTAAAACTGGGATGAGGAGGAATTTCTTCTCTCAGAGGGTTGTAAATCTGTGGACTTCTCTGCCCCAGAGAGCTGTGGAGGCTGGGACGTTGAATATATTTCATCATCATCTTCATAGGCAGCCCCTCGGGATCGAGGAAGACTTGCCTCCACTCTGAACATGAGTCCTTAGGTGGCTGAACAGTCCCAATACGGGGAACCACAGTCCCCTGTCACAGGTGGGACAGACAGTGGTTGAGGGAAGGGGAGGGTGGGACTGGTTTGCCGCACGCTCCTTCCGCTGCCTGCGCTTGGTTTCTGCACGCTCTCGGCGACGAGACTCGAGGTGCTCAGCGCCCCCTCCCGGATGCACTCCCTCCACTTAGGGGCGGACTGGTCTTTGGGCCCAGGGACTCCCAGGTGTCGGTGGGGATGTTGCACTTTATATCAGGGAGGGCTTTGAGGGTGGGTCCCTTGTAACGTTTCCTCTGCCCCGCCTTTGGCCCGTTTGCCCGTGAAGGAGTTCCGAGTAGAGCACTTGCTTTGGGGAGTCTCGTGTCTGGGGGGGGGACATGCGGACAATGTGGCCCTGCCCAGCGGAGTTGGTCGAGTGTGGTCAGTGCTTCGATGCTGGGGATGTCGGGCCTGGTCGAGGACGCTAACGTTGGTGCGTCTGTCCTCCCGGGGGGATTTGCAGGATCTTGCGGAGACAGCGTTGGTGGTATTTCTCCAGCGACTCGAGGCGTCTACTGTACATGGTCCATGTCTCTGAGCCATACAGGAGGGCGGGTATCACCACAGCCCTGTAGACCATGAGCTGGGGGTGAGATACCTACTGTACACGGTCCATGTCTCTGAGCCACACAGGAGGGCGGGTATCACCACAGCCCTGTAGACCATGAGCTGGGGGTGAGATACCTACTGTACATGGTCCGTGTCTCTGAGCCATACAGGAGGGCGGGTATCACTACAGCCCTGTAGACCATGAGCTGGGGGTGAGATACCTACTGTACACGGTCCATGTCTCTGAGCCATACAGGAGGGTGGGTATCACTACAGCCCTGTAGACCATGAGCTGGGGGTGAGATACCTACTGTACATGGTCCATGTCTCTGAGCCACACAGGAGGGCGGGTATCACTACAGCCCTGTAGACCATGAGCTCGGTGGTGAGATACCTACTGTACATGGTCCGTGTCTCTGAGCCATACAGGAGGGCGGGTATCACTACAGCCCTGTAGACCATGAGCTGGGGGTGAGATACCTACTGTACATGGTCCATGTCTCTGAGCCACACAGGAGGGCGGGTATCACTACAGCCCTGTAGACCATGAGCTGGGTGGTGGATTTGAGGGGCCTGGTCTTCAAACACTCTTTTCCTCAGGCGGCCGAAGGCTGCACTGGCGCACTGGAGGCGGTGTTGGATCTCGTCGCCAATGTCTGCTCTTATTGATAAGAGGCTCCCGAGATAAGGGAGTGCGCACACACACACACACACACACACACGTCTGCGTGCACACAGGCTGAACTCCAGGACATAGTTGACATATTTACTGAGGTGTACGAAAGCAGGGGCCTTACGCTAAACATCCGTAAGACAAAGGACCTCCACCAGCCTGTCCTCACCGCACAGCGCTGCCCCCCCTAGTCATCAAGATCCACGGCATGGCCCTGGACAACTGAATATATTTAAGGCAGAGAGATTTTTGGGCGATAAGGGAGTGAAGGGGTTATGGGGAGCGGGCGGGGAAGTGGAGCTGAGTCCATGATCGGATCAGCCACGGTCGTGTTAAATGGCGGAGCAGGCTCGAGGGGCCGAATGGCCCACTCCTGCTCCTATTCCTGATGTTCTTCCATATTAATAAATTCGGAATCTGAATGTGAGATTTTCGCCAGCCAACAGAGTGTTGGAACCAAGGTGGGTAGCTACAGCTGTACGTGAAAAGTGTCGCTGAGTCGAGAGACCCAGTTGCCCATACACCCAAATCCTTCAAGATGGCAGGGGGCCAGAGATCGAGACAGACTGAGTGAGTGGGCAGTGAGGTGGCAGGTGCAGTTTAATGCGGGTGAATCTGGGGTGATTCACTTTGGTCGGAAGAATAGAAAGACAGAATATGTTTTAACTGGAGAAAGATTGCAAAGTGCCGCAGTACAGCGGGACCTGGGGGTTACTTGTGCATGAAACACAAAAGGATAGTATGCAGGTACAGCAAGTGATCAGGAAGGGCCAATGGTATCTTGGCCTTTATTGCAAAAGGGGATGGAGTATAAAAGCAGGGAAGTCTCGCTCCAGTTATACAGGGTATTGGTGAGGCCACACCTGGAGTACTGCGTGCACAGTTTTGCTCTCCGTATTTACGAAAGGAGATACTTGCTTTGGAGGCAGTTCAGAGAAGGTTCACTCGGTTGATTCCGGGGGATGAGGGGGTTGACTTATGAGGAAAGGTTGAGGAGGTTGGGCCTCTACTCATTGGAGTTCAGAAGAATGAGAGGTGATCTTATGGAAACGTATCAGATTATGAGGGGGCTTGACAAGGTGGATGCAGAGAGGATGTTCCCACTGATGGGGGGAGACTGGAACTAGGGGGCATGGTCTTAGAATAAGGGGCCGCCCATTTAAAACTGAGATGAGGAGGAATTTCTTCTCTCGGAGGGTTGTAAATCTGTGGAATTCTCTGCCCCAGAGAGCTGTGGAGGCTGGGACATTGAATATATTTAAGGACAGATTTTTGGGCGATAAGGGAGTGAAGGGTTACGGGGAGCGGGCGGGGAAGTGGAGCTGAGTCCATGATCGGATCAGCCCACGGTGGTATTAAATGGCGGAGCAGGGCTCGAGGGGCCGAATGGCCGACTCCTGCTCCTGTTTCTTCTGTTCTTGTGACCGAATAGAGGTTTGCAAGATGATGAGAGACTTTGACGGAGTCGACAATAACCCTTGGTGCTCCAGACCGTCGGCGAAAGATCTGGAGGGGAGTCGAGGACAAATGTATTTTCCCTGGGAGCGTTGTCGGGAGCCGGAGAGCTCGACGGGAAACGGTGGGGAAAGCTGGGACATCGCTGGTTCTCCGCGGGTTGGTTGGGCGGGTACCCGGGGATGAAGAACTGACAGGGGTTACGCACCAAGCGGTGGGTGTTAAACACGGCCGCTCTTCCAGTGAGCGGGCACAGCAGGAATGGGCAGAATGGCCGCCTCCTGTGTCTGATGTGATTGAACAGGGGAGCAGGTTCGAGGGGCTGAATGGCCTCCTGCCCGTGGCTCATCGCGCCTCTCTCTGACCTGCGGGGGCTCCTTGTGGTTAGCGGGAGGGGGTGAGTGTTGTTCTGAGATGTCATCCCTGCCTCAGTGAGCAGCCCCCTCGTCTCTGAGTCGGACGGTTGTGGGTTTGAGTCCCAGTCCAGAGACTTGAGCACAAAAGTCTGGGATGACCGGTCGAGGGAGCGCCGCGCTGTCGGAGGGGCAGTACTGAGGGAGCACCGCACTGCACTGTCGGAGGGGCAGTACTGAGGGAGCGCCGCGCTGTCGGAGGGGCAGTACTGAGGGAGCGCCGCACTGCACTGTCGGAGGGGCAGTACTGAGGGAGCGCCGCGCTGTCGGAGGGGCAGTACTGAGGGAGCGCCGCACTGCACTGTTGGAGGGGCGGTACTGAGGGAGTGCCGCGCTGTCGGAGGGGCAGTACTGAGGGAGCGCCGCACTGCACTGTCGGAGGGGCAGTACTGAGGGAGCGCCGCACTGTCGGAGGGGCAGTACTGAGGGAGCACCGCACTGCACTGTCGGAGGGGCAGTACTGAGGGAGCGCCGCACTGTCGGAGGGGCAGTACTGAGGGAGCGCCGCACTGCACTGTCGGAGGGGCAGTACTGAGGGAGCGCCGCACTGTCGGAGGGGCAGTACTGAGGGAGCACCGCACTGCACTGTCGGAGGGGCAGTACTGAGGGAGTGCCGCGCTGTCGGAGGGGCAGTACTGAGGGAGCACCGCACTGCACTGTCGGAGGGGCAGTACTGAGGGAGCGCCGCACTGTCGGAGGGGCAGTACTGAGGGAGCACCGCACTGTCGGAGGGGCGGTACTGAGGGAGCACCGCACTGTCGGAGGGGCAGTACTGAGGGAGAGCCGCACTGTCGGAGGGGCAGTACTGAGGGAGCACCGCACTGTCGGAGGGGCAGTACTGAGGGAGTACCGCACTGTCGGAGGGGCGGTACTGAGGGAGTGCCGCACTGTCTGAGGGGAGTTGCCAAAGGGCAATTGATGCTGGATTTAATTGTTCATTTTAAATTGTAGGTTGGTAGCTTTCTGTTAACCAAAGGCATTAGAGTATGTGGGTCAAAGATGGGTGGGTATGTCGAGTTAGATTGCAGATCTGCCATGATCTCATTGAATGACAGAACAGGCTTGAGGGGCTGAATGGCTTCCTCCTGTTCCTAATGTAACAGGCTCGAGGGGCTGAATGGGCCTCCTCCTGTTGCTAATGTAACAGGCTCGAGGGGCTGAATGGCCTCCTCCTGTTCCTGTGTAACAGGCTCGAGGGGCTGAATGGGCCTCCTCCTGTTCCTGTGTAACAGGCTCGAGGGGCTGAATGGCCTCCTCCTGTTCCTGTGTAACAGGCTCGAGGGGCTGAATGGCCTCCTCCTGTTCCTGTGTAACAGGCTCGAGGGGCTGAATGGGCCTCCTCCTGTTCCTGTGTAACAGGCTCGAGGGGCTGAATGGGCCTCCTCCTGTTCCTGTGTAACAGGCTCGAGGGGCTGAATGGGACTCCTCCTGTTCCTGTGCAACAGGCTCGAGGGGCTGAATGGGCCTCCTCCTGTTCCTGTGTAACAGGCTCGAGGGGCTGAATGGGCCTCCTCCTGTTCCTGTGTAACAGGCTCGAGGGGCTGAATGGGCCTCCTCCTGTTCCTAATGTAACAGGCTCGAGGGGCTGAATGGGCCTCCTCCTGTTCCTAATGCAACAGGCTCGAGGGGCTGAATGGGCCTCCTCCTGTTCCTAATGTAACAGGCTCGAGGGGCTGAATGGGCCTCCTCCTGTTCCTGTGTAACAGGCTCGAGGGGCTGAATGGGCCTCCTCCTGTTCCTAAT
>NW_027250842.1:1289966-1307466 GCF_044704955.1 Pristiophorus japonicus | reverse complement strand
GTCTAACCCAGGTATATGGAGACCAGAACTGTGCACGGTGCTCCAAGTGTGGTCTAACCCAGGTATATGGAGATCAGAACTGTACACAGTGCTCCAAGTGTGGTCTAACCCAGGTATATGGAGACCAGAACTGTGCACGGTGCTCCAAGTGTGGTCTAACCCCGGTATATGGAGACCAGAACTGTGCACGGTGCTCCAAGTGTGGTCTAACCAAGGTTCTACACCAGTTTACATAACTTCCCTGCTTTGCAAAACCTCTGTGTCGCATCTGACCTCTCAGCCTTTGTTTCCCTGCAGGTTTTTGCTACGTGGAGTTTGATGATGTGGAGACACTGGAGGAAGCCCTCACATTTGACGGAGCGGTATGTGTATCTATGTTCTGTATGTCTTCCCCCTCTGCAGACATCCCATCGGGCAACACCAGGGCCGTGTGTGAGCGAAACTCACTGTTAACGGTTAATACAGGGTCTGGGGCGGTTTATATATAGAATAACAGACACCCGGGAGTGAGTTACAGGCTGGAATCTAATCGAGGGGTTTGGGGGGTTTATATACAGAATAACAGATACCCGGGAGTGAGTTACAGGCTGGAATCTAATCGAGGGGTTCGGGGGGTTTATATATAGAATAACAGATACCCGCGAGTGAGTTACAGGCTGGAATCTAATCGAGGGATTCGGGGGGTTTATATATAGAATAACACATACCCGGGAGTGAGTTATAGGCTGGAATCTAATCGAGGGGTTCGGGGGGTTTATATGTAGAATAACAGATACCCGGGAGTGAGTTACAGGCTGGAATCTAATCGAGGGGTTCGGGGGGTTTATATATAGAATAACAGATACCCGGGAGTGAGTTACAGGCTGGAATCTAATCGAGGGGTTCGGGGGGTTTATATGTAGAATAACAGATACCCGGGAGTGAGTTACAGGCTGGAATCTAATCGAGGGGTTCGGGGGTTTATATATAGAATAACAGATACCCGGGAGTGAGTTACAGGCTGGAATCTAATCGAGGGGTTCGGGGGGTTTATATATAGAATAACAGATACCCGGGAGTGAGATACAGGCTGGAATCTAATCGAGGGGTTCGGGGGTTTATATATAGAATAACAGATACCCGGGAGTGAGTTACAGGCTGGAATCTAATCGAGGGGTTTGGGGGGTTTATATATAGAATAACAGATACCCGGGGGTGAGTTGAAGGCTGGAATCTATAGAATTTATTGCAAGGGGGATGGAGTATAACAGCAGGGAAGTCCTGCTACAACTGTACAGGGTATTGGTGAGGCCACACCTGGAATACAGCGTAGGAGTTTTGGTCTCTGTATTTACGAAAGGATATACTTGATCTGGAGGCAGTTCAGAGAAGGTTCACTCGGTTGATTCCGGGGATGAGGGGGTTGACTTATGAGGAAAGGTTGAGGAGGTTGGGCCTCTACTCATTGGAATTCAGAAGAATGAGAGGTGATCTTATCGAAACGTATCAGATTATGAGGGGGCTCGACAAGGTGGATGCAGAGAGGATGTTCCCACTGATGGGGGAGACTAGAACTAGGGGGCATGGTCTTAGAATAAGGGGCCGCCCATTTAAAACTGAGATGAGGAGGAATTTCTTCTCTCAGAGGGTTGTAAATCTGTGGAATTCTCTGCCCCAGAGAGCTGTGGAGGCTGGGACATTGAATATATTTAAGGTGGAGATAGACAGATTTTTGAGCGATAAGGGAGTGAAGGGTTATGGGGAGCGGGCGGGGAAGTGGAGCTGAGTCCATGATCAGATCAGCCATGGTCGTATTAAATGGCGGAGCAGGCTCGAGGGGCCGAATGGCCGGCTCCTATTTCTTATGTTGAACTCTCTCTCTCTCTAACTCTCTCTCTCTCTCTCTCTCTCCCCGCCCAGCTCTACGGAGACCGGACATTACGAGTGGACATAGCAGAGGGCCGTAGACAAGAGAAAGGAGGATTTGGACGAGGAGGCGATCGAGGTGAGACCGGTGTCTCAAACGGTAAATGAGAATCTCTCCGTTCTCTCCTCCCCCTGTTTGGTGCCTTGCCTGCGAGAACTTGTATTGATACAGCGTCTTCAACCGAGTGAAAGGTCCCAAGACGCTTCTCAGGAGAAATTTGACACCGGGCCGCATCAGTAGCAATTAGCTGAAGGTTTTTGGGGAGCGTCTTCAAGGAGGAGAGAGGTGGAGAGGTTTAGGGAGGGAGTTCTAGAGCTCGGGGGCCCAGGCAACAGAAGGCACGGCCACCGATGGTGGAGCGATTATAATCAGGGATGGTCAGGGGGGCAGAATTAGAGGAGTGCAGACATCTCGGGGGGTTGTGGGGCTGGAGGAGGTTACAGAGATAGGGAGGGGTGTAGGGGCTGGAGGAGGTTACAGAGATAGGGAGGGATGTAGGGACTGGAGGGGGTTACAGAGATAGGGAGGGGTGTAGGGGCTGGAGGAGGTTACAGAGATAGGGAGGGGTGTAGGGGCTGGAGGATGTTACGGAGATAGGGAGGGGTGTTGGGGCTGGAGGAGGTTACAGAGATAGGGAGGGGTGTAGGGGCTGGAGGTGGTTACAGAGATGGGGAGGGGTGCAGGGGCTGGAGGAGGTTACAGAGATAGGGAGGGGTGTAGGGGCTGGAGGAGGTTACAGAGATAGGGAGGGGTGTAGGGGCTGGAGGAGGTTACAGAGATAGGGAGGGGTGCAGGGGCTGGAGGAGGTTACAGAGATAGGGAGGGGTGTAGGGGCTGGAGGAGGTTACAGAGATAGGGAGGGGTGTAGGGGCTGGAGGGGGTTACAGAGATAGGGAGGGGTGTAGAGGCTGGAGGGGGTTACAGAGATAGGGAGGGGTGCAGGGGCTAGAGGAGGTTACAGAGATAGGGAGGTGTGTAGGGGCTGGAGGGGGTTACAGAGATAGGGAGGGGTGTAGGGGCTGGAGGAGGTTACAGAGATAGGGAGGGGTGTAGGGGCTGGAGGAAGTTTCAGAGATAGGGAGGGGTGTAGGGGCTGGAGGAGGTTACAGAGATAGGGAGGGGTGTAGGGGCTGGAGGAGATTAGAGAGAGGGAGGGGGCGAGGGCCATGGAGGGATTTGTAAACCAGATTAGAATTTTGAAATCGAGGCATTGCTCAACCAAAAGCCAATGTGGGTCAGCGAGCACAGGGGGTGATGGGTGAGCGGGACTGGGTGTGAGTTAGGACACGGGTCAGCGAGCACAGGGGGTGATGGGTGAGTGGGACTCGGTGTGAGTTAGGACACGGGTCAGCGAGCACAGGGGGTGATGGGTGAGTGGGACTGGGTGTGAGTTAGGACACGGGGCAGTGAGCACAGGGGGTGATGGGTGAGTGGGACTGGGTGTGAGTTAGGACACGGGGCAGTGAGCACAGGGGGTGATGGGTGAGCGGGACTTGGTGTGAGTTAGGACACGGGGCAGTGAGCACAGGCGGTGATGGGTCAGCGGGACTGGGTGTGAGTTAGGACACGGGGCAGTGAGCACAGGGGGTGATGGGTGAGTGGGACTCGGTGTGAGTTAGGACACGGGGGCAGTGAGCACAGGGGGTGATGGGTGAGCGGGACTGGGTGTGAGTTAGGACACGGGGCAGTGAGCACAGGGGGTGATGGGTGAGTGGGACTGGGTGTGTGTTAGGACACTGGGACAGTGAGCACAGTGGGTGATGGGTGAGCGGGACTCGGTGTGAGTTAGGACACGGGGTCAGCGAGCACAGGGGGTGATGGGTGAGCGGGACTCGGTGCGAGTTAGGACACGAGGCAGTGAGCACAGGAGGTGATGGGTGAGTGGGACTGGGTGTGAGTTAGGACACGGGGTCAGTGAGCACAGGGGCTGATGGGTGAGCGGGACTGGGTGTGAGTTAGGACACGGGGGCAGTGAGCACAGGGGGTGATGGGTGAGCGGGACTCAGTGTGAGTTAGGACACGGGGGCAGTGAGCACAGGGGGTGATGGGTGAGTGGGACTGGGTGTGAGCTAGGACACGGGGCAGTGAGCACAGGGGGTGATGGGTGAGTGGGACTGGGTGTGAGTTAGGACACGGGGCAGTGAGCACAGGGGGGTGATGGGTGAGTGGGACTGGGTGTGAGTTAGGACACGGGGCACAGGGGGTGATGGGTGAGTGGGACTGGGTGTGAGTTAGGACACGGGGCACAGGGGGTGATGGGTGAGTGGGACTGGGTGTGAGTTAGGACACGGGGCATAGGGGGTGATGGGTGAGTGGGACTGGGTGTGAGTTAGGACACGGGGTCAGTGAGCACAGGGGGTGATGGGTGAGTGGGACTGGGTGTGAGTTAGGACACGGGGGCAGTGAGCACAGGGGGTGATGGGTGAGCGGGACTCGGTGTGAGTTAGGACACGGGGGCAGTGAGCACAGGGGGTGATGGGTGAGTGGGACTCGGTGTGAGTTAGGACACAGGGTCAGTGAGCACAGGGGGTGATGGGTGAGTGGGACTCGGTGTGAGTTAGGACACAGGGTCAGTGAGCACAGGGGGTGATGGGTGAGCGGGACTTGGTGTGAGTTAGGACACGGGGCAGTGAGCACAGGGGGTGATAGGTGAGTGGGACTGGGTGTGAGTTAGGACACGGGGGCAGTGAGCACAGGGGGTGATGGGTGAGTGGGACTCGGTGTGAGTTAGGACACGGGGCAATGAGCACAGTGGGTGATGGGTGAGTGGGACTGGGTGTGAGTTAGGACACGGGGTCAGCGAGCACAGGGGGTGATGGGTGAGTGGGACTCGGTGTGAGTTAGGACACGGGGTCAGTGAGCACAGGGGGGTGATGGGTGAGTGGGACTGGGTGTGAGTTAGGACACGGGGCAGTGAGCACAGGGGGTGATGGGTGAGTGGGACTGGGTGTGAGTTAGGACACGGGGTCAGTGAGCACAGGGGGTGATGGGTGAGTGGGACTCGGTGCGAGTTGGGACACGGGGACAGCCGAGTTTTGGATCACCTCGAGTTTACGTGGGGTAGAATGTGGGCCAGGAGTGCGTTGGAATAGTCAAGTCTGGAGCGGGGACAGAGGCAGGGACGAGGGTTTCAGCAGTGGATGAGCTGGGGCAGGGGGCAGAGACGGGCGATGTCACGGAGGGGGGAATAGCCGGGTTCTCGTGATGCTGAGGATTTGTGGTCGAAAGATCACCTTCAGGGTCAGGTCAGACAGCGAGGTTGCGAACAGTCTGTGTGAGCCTCAGGCAGGAGTCGGGGAGAGGGAGGGAAGTCAGCGGCTGGGGAACGCAGTTTGTGCCGGGGACTGAAGATAGTGGCCTCGGTCTTCCCCCAATATTCCATTGGAGAAAACTTCTGCTTCATCCGGAACTGGATGTGGGACACGCAGTCTGACAATTTCGAGACGGTGGAGCGGTCAAGAGAAGGGGTGGGGAGAGGTCGAGCTGGGTGTGGTCAGCGTACATGTGGAAACTGACTCTGTGTTTTCGGATGATATCGCCAAGGGGCAGCCGATTCATTCAGCTGACCCACACAGTTGTGATTCATAGCGTTACGTCGGAAGTTACAACAAGAAACGGGCCTTTCAGCCCAACTAGTCCGTGCCAAATGGCCGACTCCTCCTATTTCTTAAAGTCTTATGTATGTGCTTCACACTCGCCCCCTCCCATCCCACCCCATCACCATATCCTGTTCCTTTCTCCCTCGTGTGTCTCTCCAGCTCCCCCTTAAATCCATCGACACTAATCCCCTCAACCCCTCCCTGTGGCAGCGAGTCCCACATTCTCACCGCTCTCTGGGTAAAGAGGTTTCTCCCGAATTCCCCGTTGGGTTTATCAGTGACGATCTTATATTGGTGGCCCCCGAGTTCTGGTCTTCCCCACACAAGTGGGAACATCTTCTCTGCATCTACCCGATCAAACTATTTCACAATCCTAACGATCAGATCACGTCTCAGCCTCCTCCTTTCTAGAGAAACGAACCCCAGCCTATTTAATGTTTCCCCTCAGTTCTGGTATCATTCCTGTAAATCTTCTCTGCACCCTCCCCAGTGCCTCTATATCCTTTTTATAATATGGTGACCAGAACTGTGCACAGCGCTCCAAGTGTGGTCTAACCAGATCAGAACTGTGCGCAGTGCTCCAAGTGTGGTCTAACCAGACCAGAGCTGTGCACAGTGCTCCAAGTGTGGTCTAACCAGACCAGAACTGTGCACGGTGCTCCAAGTGTGGTCTAACCAGACCAGAACTGTGCACAGTGCTCCAAGTGTGGTCTAACCAGATCAGAACTGTGCACTGTGCTCCAAGTGTGGTCTAACCAGACCAGAACTGTGCACGGTGCTCCAAGTGTGGTCTAACCAGACCAGAACTGTGCACAGTGCTCCAAGTGTGGTCTAACCAGACCAGAACTGTGCACAGTGCTCCAAGTGTGGTCTAACCAGATCAGAACTGTGCACTGTGCTCCAAGTGTGGTCTAACCAGACCAGAACTGTGCACGGTGCTCCAAGTGTGGTCTAACCAGACCAGAACTGTGCACAGTGCTCCAAGTGTGGTCTAACCAGACCAGAACTGTGCACAGTGCTCCAAGTGTGGTCTAACCAGACCAGAACTGTGCACGGTGCTCCAAGTGTGGTCTAACCAGACCAGAACTGTGCACGGTGCTCCAAGTGTGGTCTAACCAGACCAGAACTGTTTACAGTGCTCCAAGTGTGGTCTAACCAGACCAGAACTGTGCACGGTGCTCCAAGTGTGGTCTAACCAGACCAGAACTGTGCACAGTGCTCCAAGTGTGGTCTAACCAGACCAGAACTGTGCACGGTGCTCCAAGTGTGGTCTAACCAGACCAGAACTGTGCACGGTGCTCCAAGTGTGGTCTAACCAGACCAGAACTGTGCACAGTGCTCCAAGTGTGGTCTAACCAGACCAGAACTGTGCACAGTGCTCCAAGTGTAGTCTAACCAGACCAGAACTGTGCACAGTGCTCCAAGTGTGGTCTAACCAGACCAGAACTGTGCACGGTGCTCCAAGTGTGGTCTAACCAGACCAGAACTGTGCACGGTGCTCCAAGTGTGGTCTAACCAGACCAGAACTGTACACAGTGCTCCAAGTGTGGTCTAACCAGACCAGAACTGTGCACGGTGCTCCAAGTGTGGTCTAACCAGACCAGAACTGTGTACGGTGCTCCAAGTGTGGTCTAACCAGACCAGAACTGTGCACAGTGCTCCAAGTGTGGTCTAACCAGACCAGAACTGTACACAGTGCTCCAAGTGTGGTCTAACCAGACCAGAACTGTGCACGGTGCTCCAAGTGTGGTTTAACCAGACCAGAACTGTGCACGGTGCTCCAAGTGTGGTCTAACCAGACCAGAACTGTGCACAGTGCTCCAAGTGTGATCTAACCAGACCAGAACTGTGCACAGTGCTCCAAGTGTGGTCTAACCAGACCAGAACTGTGCACGGTGCTCCAAGTGTGGCCTAACCAGACCAGAACTGTGCACAGTGCTCCAAGTGTGGTCTAACCAGACCAGAACTGTGCACAGTGCTCCAAGTGTGGTCTAACCCAGGTATATGGAGATCAGAGCGTAGAGAAGATGTTTTCACTCAGCTCCTCGAGTCAGTTCCACCATTCAGTTAGATCTGGCTGAAAGAGATCCCAGCCTCTCCAGTCTCTCCAGTCACTGAGGTCCCTCGTCCCTGGAAATCATTCTCTCAAATCTTTTCCGTACCCTCTCACAGGGCCTTCACATAGTCGAATGTCATAATTTAACCCTTTTTAGCCCTGGATATCATCCTGGTGACTTGGATAGGTTAGGTGAGTGGGCAAATGCATGACAGATGCAGTATAATGTGGATAAATGTGAGGTTATCCACTTTGGTGGCAAAAACAGGGAGGCGGAATATTATCTGAATGGCGACAGATTAGGAAAAGGGGAGGTGCAACGAGACCTGGGTGTCATGGTTCATCAGTCATTGAAGGTTGACATGCAGGTACAGCAGGCGGTGAAGAAGGCAAATGGTATGTTGGCCTTCATAGCGAGAGGATTTGAGTATAGGAGCAGGGAGGTGTTGCTACAGTTGTACAGGGTCTTGGTGAGACCTCACCTGGAGTATTGTAGAAATATAGAAACATAGAAAATAGGTGCAGGAGTAGGCCATTCGGCCCTTCGAGCCTGCACCACCATTCAATAAGATCATGGCTGATCATTCCCTCAGTACCCCTTTCCTGCTTTCTCTCCATACCCCTTCATCCCTTTAGCCATAAGGGCCACATCTAACTCCCTCTTGAATATATCCAATGAACTGGCCTCAACAACTCTCTCTGGTAGAGAATTCCACAGGTTCACAATTCTCTCAGAAGAAATTTCTCCTCATCTCAGTTTTAAATGGGCGGCCCCTTATTCTAAGACCATGCCCCCTAGTTCTAGTCTCCCCCATCAGTGGGAACATCCTCTCTGCATCCACCTTGTCAAGCCCTCCTCATAATCTTATACGTTTCGATAAGATCACCTCTCATTCTTCTGAATTCCAATGAGTAGAGGCCCAAACTCCTCAACCTTTCCTCATAAGTCAACCCCCTCATCCCCGGAATCAACCGAGTCAACCTTCTCTGAACTGCCTCCAGATCAAGTATATCCTTTCGTAAATATGGAGACCAAAACTGCACGCAGTACTCCAGGTGTGGCCTCACCAATACCCTGTATAACTGGAGCGAGACTTCCCTGCTTTTATACTCCATCCCCCTTTGCAATAAAGGCCACGATACCATTGGCCCTTCCTGATCACTTGCTGTACCTGCATACTAACCTTTTGTGTTTCATGCACAAGTACCCCCAGGTCCCGCTGTACTGCGGCACTTTGTAATCTTTCTCCATTTAAATAATAACTTGCACTTTGATTTTTTTTTCTGCCAAAGTGCATGACCTCACACTTTCCAACATTATACTCCATCTGACAATATAAGTAAGATTTCTACATTTACCCGTATTGTCGGCCTGTATGCGTCAGTTAACCTGGGGTCCTGTGTAAGGTTTTGGTCTCCTAATCTGAGGAAGGACGTTCTTGCTCTTGAGGGAGTGCAGCGAAGGTTCACCAGACTGATTCCCGGGATGGCACGACTGACATATGAGGGGAGACTGGATCGACTGGGCTTATAGTCACTGGAGTTTAGAAGAATGAGCGGGGTTCTCATCGAAACGTATAAAATTCTGACGGGACTGGACAGGTTAGATTGCAGGAAGAATGTTCCCGATGTTAGGGAAGTCCAGAACCAGGGGTCACACAGTCTAAGGATTAAGGGGTAAGCCATTTAGGACCGAGATGAGGAGAAACTTCTTCACCCAGAGAGTGGTGAACCTGTGGAATTCTCTACCGCAGAGAGTTGTTGAGGCCAGTTCGTTGGATATATTCAAAAGGGAGTTAGATGTGGCCCTTACGGCTAAAGGGATCAAGGGGGTATGGAGAGAAAGCAGGAATGGGGTACTGAGGTTGCATGATCAGCCATGATCTTATTGAATGTGAACTCCAGGTGGGGTTGTGACCAGAGCATTAGATAAACTGTGACATCACTCTGTATTTCAGCCTCCTTGCAATAAAGGCCAACATCCCATCAGCCTTTTTTAAGGTTATTTTTTTACACCTGGTCCATTAGCGTTTAGAGTATTCCGCTAAATCTCTTTGCCCCCTCCACGGTTCCGAGCATCTCGCCATTTCGAAAGTCCCCTGATCTATCGTTCTCTGGTCCAACTGGAAAACATCACGCTGAACTCCATCTGCCACACACTTTCCTGCTCGCTAACATCTCAACATCTCCCCATCTCCCCCTCTTGTTCGTTTGACAATCATCTGTGTCCCTCTGGTAACCCACCCTCCGGCCACTGGAAACCGTTTCTCCTTCGTTGCTCTTGTCGAGACCCCTCGGGATTTTGAACCCCTCGATCACCTCTCTTCTCCACCTTCTCTGCTCCCAAGGAGAGCCACCCCAGCTTGAGAATGTAACCGGCAGAGTGGACAAGGGAGAGCCAGTGGATGTGGTGTATTTGGACTTTCAAAAGGCTTTTGACAAGGTCCCGCACACGAGATTGGTGTGCAAGATCAAAGCACATGGTATTGGGGGTAATGTGCTGACGTGGATAGAGAACTGGTTGGCAGACAGGAAGCAGAGAGTCGGGATAAACGGGTCCTTTTCAGAATGGCAGGCAGTGACTAGTGGGGTGCCGCAGGGCTCAGTGCTGGGACCCCAGCTATTTACAATATACAGTAACGATTTGGACGAAGGAATTGAGTGTAATATCTCCAAGTTTGCAGATGACACTAAGCTGGGTGACAGTGTGAGCTGTGAGGAGGACGCTAAGAGGCTGCAGGGTGACTTGGACAGGTTAGGTGAGTGGGCAAATACATGGCAGATGCAGTATAATGTGGATAAATGTGAGGTTATCCACTTTGGGGGCAAAAACAGGAAGGCAGAATATAATCTGAATGGTGGCAGATTAGGAAAAGGGGAGGTGCAACGAGACCTGGGTGTCATGGTACATCAGTCATTGAAAGTTGGCATGCAGGTACAGCAGGCGGTGAAGAAGGCAAATGGTATGTTGGCCTTCATAGCGAGAGGATTTGAGTATAGGAGCAGGGAGGTCTTACTGCAGTTGTACAGGGCCTTGGTGAGGCCTCACCTGGAATATTGTGTTCAGTTTTGGTCTCCTAATCTGAGGAAGGACGTTCTTGCTATTGAGGGAGTGCAGCGAAGGTTCACCAGACTGATTCCCGGGATGGCAGGACTGACATATGAAGAAAGATTGGATCGACTAGGCTTATATTCACTGGAATTTAGAAGGATGAGAGGGGATCTCATAGAAACGTATAAAATTCTGACGGGATTGGACAGGTTAGATGCAGGAAGAATGTTCCCGATGTTGGGGAAGTCCAGAACCAGGGGTCACAGTCTAAGGATAAGGGGTAAGCCATTTAGGACCGAGATGAGGAGAAACTTCTTCACTCAGAGAGTGGTGAACCTGTGAAATTCTCTACCACAGAAAGTTGTTGGGGGCCAGTTCGTTGGATATATTCAAAAGGGAGTTAGATGTGGCCCTTACGGCTAAAGGGATCAAGGGGTATGGAGAGAAAGCAGGAATGGGGTACTGAAGTTGCATGATCAGCCATGATCATATTGAATGGTGGTGCAGGCTCGAAGGGCCGAATGGCCTGCTCCTGCACCTATTGTCTATGTTTTTATGTTAACCTTCTCTGCTCCCAAGGAGAACAACCCCAGCTTGTCCAGTGCCTCCACGTAACTGAAGGCCCTCCTCCCTCGAACCATTGTTGTCAATCTCCCTCTGCACCCTCTCCAAGGCCTTCACACCCTCCCTAAAGTACGGTGCCCAGAATTGGACCCAATGCTCCAGTTGGGGCTGAACCGGTGTTTTATACAGGTCCATCATCATGTCCTTCCTTTTGTAATCGATGCCTCTGTTTATGAAGACCAGGATCCCGTATACTTTTTTGAAACCGATTTCTCAAGCTGTCGTTCCACCTTCAACGATTTCTGTACGCATACCCCCCCAGGTCTCTCTGTTCATGCACCCTCTTTAGAATCGCACCCTTTCGTTCATATCAACTCTGTACGATGTTCCTGCCAAAATGCTTTTGGTCACCTTACTTAAGGAAGGATATACTGGCTTTGGAGGGGGTACAGAGACGATTCACTAGGCTGATTCCGGAGATGAGGGGGTTACCTTATGATAGATTGAGCAGACTGGGTCTTTACTCCTTGGAGTTCAGAAGGATGAGGGGGTGATCTTATAGAAACATTTAAAATAATGAAAGGGATAGACAAGATAGAGGCAGAGAGGTTGTTTCCACTGGTCGGGGAGACTAGAACTAGGGGGCACAGCCTCAAAATACGGGGGAGCCAATTTAAAACCGAGTTGAGAAGGAATTTCTTCTCCCAGAGGGTTGTGAATCTGTGGAATTCTCTGCCCAAGGAAGCAGTTGAGGCTAGCTCATTGAATGTATTCAAGTCACAGAGAGATAGATTTTTAACCAATAAGGGAATTAAGGGTTACGGGGAGCGGGCGGGTAAGTGGAACTGAGTCCACGGCCAGATCAGCCGTGATCTTGTTGAATGGCGGAGCAGGCTCGAGGGGCTAGATGACCTACTCCTGTTCCTAATTCTGATGTTCGCACTTTTCTGCCTTAAACTGCGTCTGCCTCGTGCCCGCCCATTCCACCGGCCGGTCTGTGTCCCCTTGTGGTCTGCCGCTATCCTCACCGTTCACCGTGCGCCCATGCTTTGCGTCATTTGCAAACTCTGCCTCCCGCCCCTGCACACCCGCCCAACTCATTGACACCTGCCAAGGAAAGCAGTGGGTGTGAGATCGGGCTCACCCAGCGTAGGATCACACGGGATATACGGCCCAGAAACAGGCCGTTCAGCCCCAAACGGCCCGCGGCGGTGTTTGTTTAAGGAGGGATGTACCTGCAGCGGAGGCAGTTCGGAGACGGCTCACCCGGTCGATTCCTGAGATGAAGGGGTTGTCTCATTTGAAGAAAGCTCAGGCCTGTACTCATTGGAGCTTAGAAGAATGAGAGGTGGTCTTATTGAAACATAGATATGACTCTGAGGGGGCTGGACAGGCTAGATGCAGAGAGAATGTTTCCCCCCCTCGTGGGGGAATCTAGAACCAGGGGGCATGGTCTCAGAATAAGGGGCCGCCCATTTATAACTGAGATGAGGAGGAATTTCTTCTCTCTGAGGGTTGTAAATCTGTGGAATTCTCTGCCCCAGAGAGCTGTGGAGGCTGGGACATTGAATAAATTTAAGGCGGAGATAGACAGATTTGCAAATGATTAGGGAGTGAAGGGTTACGGGGAGCGGGCGGGGAAGTGGAGCTGAGTCCATGATCGGATCAGCCATGATCGTATTAAATGGCGGAGCAGGCTCGAGGGGCCGAATGGCCGACTCCTGCTCCTATTTCTTATGTTCTTACGTTTATGCCCCACCCGAGCCTCCTCCTATCCTTTCCTCATCTAACTCTATCAGCACAACCCTCTGTTCCCTTCTCCCTCATATCCCTGTCCAGCCTCCCCTTAAATCCATCGATAATATTCCCCTCAACCCCTCCCTGTGGCAGCGAGTTCCACATTCTCACCGCTCTCCGGGTAAAGAAGTTGCTCCTGAATTCCCCATTGGATTTCTGGGTGACTATCTTATATTGATGGCCTCTAGTTCTGCTCTTTCCCCACAAGTGGGAACATTCTCTCTGTATCCACTCAGTCAAAACCTTTCATCATTCTAAAGACCTCTATTAGGTCACCCCTCAGAGCAAAGAGACCCAGACTGTTCATCCTTCCCTGATATGTATACCCTCGCATTTTTGGTATCATCCTTGTAAATCTTCTCTGCACCCTCTCCAGTGCCTCTATATCCTTTTTATAACATGGTGACCTGAACTGTGCACAGTGCTCCAAGTGTGGTCTAACCAGACCAGAACTGTGCACGGTGCTCCAAGTGTGATCTAACCAGACCAGAACTGTACACGGTGCTCCAAGTGTGGTCTAACCAGACCAGAACTGTGCACAGTGCTCCAAGTGTGGTCTAACCAGACCAGAACTGTGCACAGTGCTCCAAGTGTGGTCTAACCAGACCAGAACTGTGCACAGTGCTCCAAGTGTGGTCTAACTATTGACTGTTTGACCTAACTTGGATATCCGGCGTGCTAGTCCCTAGAGTTTAGAAGAATGAGAGGGGATCTCATTGAAACATAGAAAATTCTTACAGGGCTCAACAGGGTAGATACAGGGAGGGTGTTTCCCCCAGGGCTGGGGAGTCAAGAACCAGGGGTCACACAGTCTCAGGATAAGGGGGCGGTCATTTAGGACCGAGATGAGGAGAAATGTGTTCACTCAGAAGGGGGGTGAATCTTTGGAATTCTCTACAACAACAAACTTGTATTTATGTCGTGCCTTTAACGTAGTAAAATGTCCCGAAGCGCTTCACAGGAATGCTGTAAGACAAAAATTTGACACATGAGAAGAAATTAGGGACAGGTGACCAAAAGTTTGGTCAAAGAGGGAGGTTTTAAGGAGCGTCTCGAAGGAGGAGAGAGAGAGAGAGAGAGAGAGAGAGAGAGAGATAGGCGGAGAGGTTTAGGGAGAGAGTTGCAGAGCTTGGGGCCCAGGCAACAGAAGGCACGGCCACCGATGGTGGAGCGATTATAATCAGGGATGGTCAGGGGGGCAGAATTAGAGGAGCGCAGACATCTCGGGGGTGGGGGTTGTGGGGCTGGAGGTGGTTACAGAGATAGGGAGGGGTGTACGGGCTGGAGGAGGTTACAGAGATAGGGAGGGGTGTAGGGGCTGGAGGAGGTTACAGAGATAGGGAGGGGTGTAGGGGCTGGAGGGGGTTACAGAGATAGGGAGGGTGTAGGGGCTGGTGGAGGTTACAGAGATAGGGAGGGGTGTAGGGGCTGGAGGGGGTTACAGCGATAGGGAGGGGTGTAGGGGCTGGAGGAGGTTACAGAGATAGGGAGGGGGCAAAGGCCATGGAGGGATTTGAAAATAAGGATGAGAATTTTGAAATCGAGGTACTGCCCGACCGGGAGCCAATGGAGGTCGGTGAGCACAGGGGGTGATGGGTGAGTGGGACTCGGTGTGAGTTAGGACACGGGGCAGTGAACACAGGGGGTGATGGGTGAGCGGGACTGGGTGTGAGTTAGGACACGGGGGCAGTGAGCACAGGGGGTGATGGGTGAGTGGGACTGGGTGTGAGTTAGGACATGGGGCAGTGAGCACAGGGGGTGATGGGTGAGTGGGACTCGGTGTGAGTTAGGACACGGGGCAGTGAGCACAGGGGGTGATGGGTGAGTGGGACTGGGTGCGAGTTAGGACATGGGGCAGTGAGCACAGGGGGTGATGGGTGAGTGGGACTCGGTGTGAGTTAGGACACGGGGCAGTGAGCACGGGGTGATGGATGAGTGGAACTGGGTGTGATTTAGGACACGGGGCAGTGAGCACAGAGGGTGATGGGTGAGCGGGACTGGGTGTGAGTTAGGACACGGGGCAGTGAGCACAGGGGGTGATGTGTGAGCGGGACTCGATGTGAGTTAGGACACGGGGTCAGTGAGCACAGAGGGTGATGGGTGAGCGGGACTCGATGTGAGTTAGGACACGGGGCAGTGAGCACAGGGGGTGGTGTGTGAGCGGGACTCGGTGTGAGTTAGGACACGGGGCAGTGAGCACGGGGTGATGGGTGAGCGGGACTGGGTATGAGTTAGGACACGGGGTCAGTGAGCACAGGGGGTGATGGGTGAGTGGGACTCGGCGCGAGTTAGGACACGGGGGCAGTGAGCACAGGGGGTGATGGGTGAGTGGGACTCGGTGCGAGTTAGGACACGGGGGCAGTGAGCACAGGGGGTGATGTGTGAGTGGGACTGGGTGTGAGTTAGGACACGGGGCAGTGAGCACAGAGGGTGATGGGTGAGTGGGACTGGGTGTGAGTTAGGACACGGGTCAGTGAGCACAGGGGGTGATGGGTGAGCGGGACTGGGTGTGAGTTAGGACACGGGGTCAGTGAGCACAGGGGGTGATGGGTGAGTGGGACTGGGTGTGAGTTAGGACACGGGGTCAGTGAGCACAGGGGGTGATGGGTGAGTGGGACTCGGTGCGAGTTAGGACACAGGGCAGTGAGCACAGGGGGTGATGGGTGAGCGGGACTCGACCAAATGGATGGTCAGTCGTTGAGTACATTCAAGGCTTGAGATGGCTATATTATTGGGCCCTGGGGCAAGCGAGGGATGTGGGGATCGGAGTGGGGTGCGGTATTGAAGTTTAAGTTCGGCCGTGATCCTATCGAATCTCGGAACAGGCTCGAAGGGCCTTCTGCTAATTGTGTTCTGTTCTGATACCCCGGAGTTGGAAATCATTGGGTCCTGGAGATTTGTCTTGTCTTAAGTCACATTACTTTCGCCATTTCTGTTTTGCGTATCTTAAGTCTGAGTGGAGCCTGGAAACAGGACATGAGTGTTCCTCATGCGATAAGGTGTGGGAGGGGAGTCCTGGAAACAGGACCTCGAGCTGGGCCCTTGGGTGCAGTGGACTGGAGTGACCAAATGGTCTGTTCACATTCCAGACTGGCTGTGCCTTGATCATTATCGGCCCCTAAATCTTTTTTTTCTCCTTCTCCGCGTGATTCTCGCACAGGCCGAGGGGGCTCAAGGGGAGGACTGCGCGGTGGCCGCGATGATGACTTTCAAGGAGGAGGTGAGGGCTTATTCCCCTGCGCTTTACGTTGGCCGTGGAACTGATGTCCGCTCTGCGCCCAGCCCAGCCCAGCGAGGCCAGGCCCCGTTCGCTGGTGTGCCGTTCCGGAGGTGGTCGAGCCCTTGGCTGAGGATTTCTCCTTCAACTTGAGGCAACGCAGGCCCCTGAACTACTGCCAGCTCTCCCCCCACTAGGCCCGAACTGGAGCCTGGGCTTTTCCTGTGGTGGATGTGGGTGGGGGGGAGGTAGGTGGATTGACAGCCGCTGTATGTTGGGTGTGAGGCCTGTGCTTCGAGTCAGGGCTCCTGTACCCGGGGTGGGGAGGCCTCGCCCCAGGTTCGTGGGGGCCTGGGCCTGGGCCTGGGCCTGGGCCTGGAGTGAAGCGACTGCCCTCTTCCTGTCCTGTCCTCTCCAGTCCCGATGCCCAGCTCCTGGATGGGTTCCACAACACGTCTGGGAGTTGGGGCGGAGGGGGAGAGGGACGGAGGGGAGGAATGGAGGGGAGGTGAGGGGAGGAATGGGGAGGGACGGAGTGGTTGGGGTAGGGTCGGGATGGAGGGGAGGCGAGGGGGGGGGAGGGGGAGGGGGAGGGACGGAGAGGAGGTGAGGGATGTGAGCTGATGGGTGGTCGGCCCGACTTGTGTGGAACAGGGAAGGAACGTGCTCACTGCCCGCGATGTTTACCCATAACCATCTTCATTTAATTTGGCGTTACATCCTATCCCTCCCTCTCTGCCCCTCCCTCCCTCTCTGCCCCTCCCTCCCTCTCTGCCCCTCCCTCCCTCTTTGTCCCTCCCTCCCTCCCTGTCCCTCCCTCCCTCCCTCTCTGTCCCTCCCTCCCCCTCCCTCCCTGCCCCTCCCTCCCTCCCCCTCCCTGCCCCTCTCTCCCTCCCCCTCCCTGCCCCTCTCTCCCCTCTCTGTCCCTCCCTCCCTCCCCCCCTCTCTGTCCCTCCCTCCCTCCCCCTCTCTGTCCCTCCCTCCCTCCCCCTCTCTGTCCCTCCCTCCCTCCCCCTCTCTGTCCCTCCCTCCCTCCCCTCTCTGTCTCTCCCTCCCTCCCTCCCCCTCTCTGCCTCTCCCTCCCTCCCTCCCCCTCTCTGCCTCTCCCTCCCTCCCTCCCCTTCTCTGCCTCTCCCTCCCTCCCTCTCCCTCTCTGCCTCTCCCCTCCCTCCTCCCCTCTCTGCCTCTCCCTCCCTCCCTCCCCCTCTCTGCCTCTCCCTCCCTCCCTCCCCCTCTCTGCCTCTCCCTCCCTCCCTCCCCCTCTCTGCCTCTCCCTCCCTCCCTCCCCCTCTCTGCCTCTCCCTCCCCT
>NW_027250842.1:1204966-1284966 GCF_044704955.1 Pristiophorus japonicus | reverse complement strand
TTTTAGCGGTGGGGGCGGGGTTGCTTTCAGTTTCTCTCTCTCTCTCGCGCGCGCACACGCACACGCTCACACACACCCAAGGCCCAGGCTCCATCCTCGGGCCTAGTGCTAACTTGAGGCCTTGGCCAGATTTAGTTAGCCCCTCGAGCCAGCGAGGTATTTTTTTTTTTTTTCTCCCCCCCCCCCCCCCCCACCCGGTCTCCCTCGCTTGCTCTCTAGCAAGCGCGCCCCAACCCCACCACACTCCCGGATGGGGACATCGGGCCTGCTTGTGTGGGTAACTGAGGCCCTGTCGAATTTGCGGTCTCTTTTAACCGCCTCCCACTCCTTGACACTTTTTTTTTTCCGTTTCGCTCCCCGCATCTCCCCGTCGGATCTCCACAGACCCACCCAGAAGGCCACTCGGACTGAGATGAAACCCTTTGGCCATGAGGGTGCCATTTTGTCATTAACTTAACCCCCCCCCCGAGCAGCTCGTCGTCAAGCATGGCTGTTGCCGTTCGAGCAAGTACTCCCAATACTTCTTTCCCGCTTTGCTTCACCCCCCCGTCAACCATCTTTTAACGTGGTGTGTTGATTTTCAGTCTCCTCTCTCTCTCTCTCTCTCCCCGGGAGATATCTGTACACTGACTGGTGTCTCTCAGTCCCTCTCTCCCTCAGGGAGATATCTGTACACTGACTGGTGTCTCTCAGTCCCCTCTGCCTCAGGGAGATATCTGTACACTGACTGGTGTCTCTCAGTCCCCTCTGCCTCAGGGAGATATCTGTACACTGACTGGTGTCTCTCAGTCCCCTCTCCCTCAGGGAGATATCTGTACACTGACTGGTGTCTCTCAGTCCCCTCTCCCTCAGGGAGATATCTGTACACTGACTGGTGTCTCTCAGTCCCCTCTGCCTCAGGGAGATATCTGTACACTGACTGGTGTCTCTCAGTCCCCTCTCCCTCAGGGAGATATCTGTACACTGACTGGTGTCTCTCAGTCCCCCCTCTCTCCCTCAGGGAGATATCTGTATACTGACTGGTGTCTCTCAGTCCCCTGTCCCTCAGGGAGATATCTGTACACTGACTGGTGTCTCTCAGTCCCTCTCCCTCAGGGAGATATCTGTGCACTGACTGGTGTCTCTCAGTCCCCTCTCCCTCAGGGAGATATCTGTACACTGACTGGTGTCTCTCAGTCCCCTCTCCCTCAGGGAGATATCTGTACACTGACGTGTGTGTGTGTGTGTGTGTGTGTGTTTGAGGGCAAGGGGACCTAGATCTCCTTGCCATAAACTTGATGGGAATCGGGTGTTCCGTGGGGGGGGGCTTCTGGAGGGGCTCCGACCCGAGCTGACGAGAGCTTTGTGTTTGGAACGCATGTTCGCTCAAAATTTGCTGCTGGGGCCCCTATAACCTTTTGCCCCACCCCCTCCACATGCTTCCACTGTTGTAACTTCCACGGGGTGGTGGGGGGCGAAATAGGCAAAGCCCCTCCCATCGCCCAGCACCGCTCCCCCCGCGCTCTCTCTTTTCCCCCCCCCCCCCCCCTTTATTCGTGGCAATCGAAGCCTCCCCCAGTCGAATAGCAGGAGGAACGGGGCAAAAGATTTTAACCGTGAAGGGCAGGACAAAAAAAAACTTGCCAAAAATAGGTCTGGGGCTTGGCAGCTCTTGGTAAATTTTTTTTCTGTGTGTGTGTGTGTGTGTGTGTGTGTGTGGGGCGGGGGGTGGGGGGAGGGAGGGAGCGTGTGTGTGGGGCTGGGGGTGGGGGGGGTGGTGGTGGTGGTGTTTGTGGTGGGCGGATGCGTGCATCACTTTAAGGGGCGTGGGGGTCAGGGGTCGAACCGCTAATCGGCCAGGAATCATGGAGACGTTGCGTGGGATTTTAGAGCGAGGTTTACGTTGGCCACGCTCAAAGGGGGCGGGGGGAGGGAGGGGGGGTGGGGGGGTGGAGAGAGACAGGGAGGGGGAGGGGGTCTCGGAGACGCGGGAGAGAGGAGAAGGGGATGAAAATAGTATTTGTTGCTCTTGAAAATAAAAATGTAAGCTGTAAAATCGAACCGCTTCCGCCTCTCTGGTCTGGTGTCCGAAAACAAACAAAAAAAAAGACAAGAACTGCATTTATATAGCTTCCCCCCGCATCCGGCTGTCCCCAAAGCGCTTTACAGCCAGTGAAGTACTTGTGGAGTGCGGTCACGGTTGTAAATGCGGGAAACGCGGCGACCAATTTGCGCACAGCAAGCTCCCACGTACAGCGACGTGATGGTGACCCAGATCATCTGGGGTTTTTTTTTGTTGCGTTGATTTGAGGGAGAAATATTGGCCCCGTCGTCACAGGGAGCCCCTCGAGGCGAGGATGACTTGCCTCCACGCCCAAAAGGGATGAGTTCAGAGGTGTTTCAGTGAAGGACCTAATATTCCAGGCCCCCGAACCACATGCTGAAGGGTGGGAGATGCCTGTGCGTGGATTTTATTTTAAACGTGGGAGTGGTCGTTGTCCACCAGACACCACACGGGGCTCGACAGAGCGAGGTCTCGATCCAGTGGGCAAGGGTTAACCAGGGCGGCTGGAGAGCAGCTCTGCTGCACGGGACTAGTGCGCGCTCACACACCGCGCAGTGTGTGGGCTGGGCCCCCGAGCTGGCCCGGATCATCATTTGCCGCTCCCCCTCGGTCTCACGCAAGCTCCTCCGCCCCCCCCCCCCGCCCTCGGTCTCACGCAAGCTCCTCCGCCCCCCCTCGGTCTCACGCAAGCTCCTCCGCCCTCCCCCTCGGTCTCACGCAAGCTCCTCCGCCCACCCCCCTCCCCTCGGTCTCACGCAAGCTCCTCCGCCCTCCCCCTCGGTCTCACGCAAGCTCCTCCGCCCCCACCCCCCCTCGGTCTCACGCAAGCTCCTCCGCCCCCCCCCTCGGTCTCACGCAAGCTCCTACGCCCCCCCCCCCCCCTCGGTCTCACGCAAGCTCCTCCGCCCCCCCCCCCCCCCTCGGTCTCACGCAAGCTCCTACGCCCCCCCCCCCTCGGTCTCACGCAAGCTCCTCCGCCCCCCCCCTCGGTCTCACGCAAGCTCCTACGCCCCCCCCCCCTCGGTCTCACGCAAGCTCCTCCGCCCCCCCCCCCCCTCGGTCTCACGCAAGCTCCTCCGCCCCCGCCCCCCTCGGTCTCACGCAAGCTCCTCCGCCCCCCCTCGGTCTCACGCAAGCTCCTCCGCCCCCCCCCCCCCCTCGGTCTCACGCAAGCTCCTACGCCCCCCCACCCCCCTCGGTCTCACGCAAGCTCCTCTGCCCCCCCCCCACCTCGGCTTCACGCAAGCTCCCTCCCGCGTCTGGAAGCCGTCGCATGCTTGTTGTGCCTCGTGCGCTCTCTCGCCCTCCAGACCCACGGTGCTGTCCTCCGGCAGGTCGGAGTGGACCCCAGGACACCGGGGATAACACCCCCTCTGCTCTTCTTCACAATAGTGGCCCTGGGACCTTTCACTCCCCGCGCGAGAGCAGACGGGGCCTCGGTTTAGCGTCTCATCCGAAAGACGGCACCTCCGGCAGTGTGGCTCTCCCTCAGTACTGCCCCTCCGACAGCGCAGTACGGCACTCCCTCAGTACCGCCCCTCCGACAGTGCAGCGCTCCCTCAGTACTGCCCCTCCGGCAGTGTGGCTCTCCCTCAGTACTGCCCCTCCGACAGCGCAGTACGGCACCCCCTCAGTACCGCCCCTCCGACAGTGCAGCGCTCCCTCAGCACTGCCCCTCCGACAGTGCGGCGCTCCCTCAGTACTGCCCCTCCGACAGTGCGGCGCTCCCTCAGTACTGTCCCTCCGACAGTGCGGTGCTCCCTCAGTACTGCCCCTCCGACAGTGCGGCGCTCCCTCAGTACCGCCCCTCCGACAGTGCGGCGCTCCCTCAGTACCGCCCCTCCGACAGTGCAGCGCTCCCTCAGTACTGACCCTCCGACAGTGCGGCACTCCCTCAGTACTGCCCCTCCGACAGTGCGGCGCTCCCTCAGTACTGCCCCTCCGACAGTGCGGCGCTCCCTCAGTACTGCCCCTCCGACAGTGCGGCGCTCCCTCAGTACTGCCCCTCCGACAGTGCAGCGCTCCCTCAGTACTGACCCTCCGACAGTGCGGCACTCCCTCAGTACTGCCCCTCCGACAGTGCGGCGCTCCCTCAGTACTGCCCCTCCGACATTGCGGCGCTCCCTCAGTACTGCCCCTCCGACAGTGCGGCGCTCCCTCAGTACCGCCCCTCCGACATTGCGGCGCTCCCTCAGTACTGCCCCTCCGACAGTGCGGCGCTCCCTCAGTACCGCCCCTCCGACAGTGCGGCGCTCCCTCAGTACTGCCCCTCCGACAGTGTGGCTCTCCCTCAGTACTGCCCCTCCGACAGTGCGGCGCTCCCTCAGTACTGCCCCTCCGACAGTGCGGCACTCCCTCAGTACTGCCCCTCCGACAGTGCGGCGCTCCCTCAGTACCACCCCTCCGACAGTGCGGCGCTCCCTCAGTACTGCCCCTCCGACAGTGCGGCGCTCCCTCAGTACTGCCCCTGGGAGTGTCGGTCTCGATTTATGTTCTCGGGGGGGGGGGGGGCCCTTGGAGTGAGAGACTTGAACCCGCGGACCTTCGGACTCGGGCGAGATTGCTGCCCGCTGAGCCAGGAATGAGACCAGTGCCCTTTTGCCACCCTCGCCTGCTGCTGGCCATCACCTCCCTCTTGCTGACGGCAACCACAGAGGGCGTGATCTTCGCTTGTCTTGACGCCTGAGTGAGCGGCCGGAGAGGTTGGGGGGGGGGGGGGCGTTAATGGGAGCCCGAGGGGGTCACTCGGGGGACCCCGCAAACCAGCAACACCCGACTGCTGATGATCGCTGCGATCCTCACGTTGACCTCGCACTGCCCACTCTCGCTCCCCGTTCGCTAACTTATCCGTGGCCTCTTTGTCTCCGTCTTAAATGGGCCACCCCTTAATCTCAAACTGTGGGCCCCCCCCTCCCGCTAGTTCTAGATTTCTCCCCCTCACGAGGGGGGGGAAACAATCCACCCTGTCCAGCCCCCTCAGAATCTTGCACCTTTCGATCGGTTTTAGAAACATAGAAAATAGGTGCAGGAGTAGGCCATTCGGCCCTTCTAGCCTGCACCGCCATTCAATGAGTTCATGGCTGAACATTCAACTTCAGTACCCCATTCCTGCTTTCTCGCCATACCCCTTGATCCCCCTAGCAGTAAGGACCTCATCTAACTCCTTTTTGAATATATTTAGTGAATTGGCCTCAACAACTTTCTGTGGTAGAGAATTCCACAGGTTCACCACTCTCTGGGTGAAGAAGTTCCTCCGCATCTCGGTCCTAAATGGCTTACCCCTTATCCTTAGACTGTGACCCCTGGTTCTGGACTTCCCCAACATTGGGAACATTCTTCCTGCATCTAACCTGTCTAACCCCGTCAGAATTTTATATGTTTCTATGAGGTCCCCTCTCATTCTTCTGAACTCCAGTGAATACAAGCCCAGTTGATCCAATCTTTCTTGATAGGTCAGTCCCGCCATCCCGGGAATCAGTCTGGTGAACCTTCGCTGCACTCCCTCAATAGCAAGAATGTCCTTCCTCAGGTTAGGAGACCAAAACTGTACACAATACCCCTCAATTCTTCTCCACCCCAGAGAGGATCAGGCCGCAATCCTGCTCATTCCCCAGGAATCAGTCCTGGTGAATCTCCGTCGCAGCCCGCTCCCAAGGCAAGTGTCTCCTTCCTTTGGGACAAGGAGGACCGAGAACTCTGCTCCAGGCGTGCTCCTCACCAAGGCCCCGTGCAATTGTAGCAAGACTTCCTTCCTGGGCGAGTCCGACGCCCTTGCGATAGAAGACAGCAAGCCACTCGCCCTTCCTCATTGGGCGCGGCGCACGCGTGCGAACTCTCTGGGCTTATTTCGTTAGCCTCGCCATCGTCGGAGGGCGCTCCCTCGAACCGGGGACGACTTTGCTGCCACCAGAGTTTGCGGGACCTGATGTTCCAGTCCCTGAACTCCGGTTGAGGAGGGGAGGTGGAAGATGCCAGAGGGTGTGGATTTATTTTTTAACGTGGAGTGGCCGTTGCCCACCAGATACCCCACGGGGCTCGACAGAGCCGGGTCTGGGTCCCAGCGGGCCAGGGTTAACCAGGGGGCGACTGGAGACCAGCTCTGCTGCGCGGACCCAGTGCGCGCGCTCACACACACCGCACAGTGTGTGGGCTGGGCCCCTGGGCCCCGAACTCGCGCCCCTCTCCTCCGGGGGTCCGGGGGAACTCGCGTCCCTCGACCTCGCGTCCCTTGACCATCTCTCGCCGCTCCTTTGGACCTGCCCCCACGCTCCAATCGCCGACCTGGACCTTGGCGACGTCTCCCTGCGCTGCTGTCGCCCTCCCGCGCCAGTTCGAGCTTCACCTTGCGGTGGTCGTGGCTGCCACGCTCCCATCCTGGGGGGCGCGCCCCGCGGTTGGTCCGACGCCTGGTTGAGCGCCCGCCCAGAAGGCTTGCGGAGGCCTTGACTGGCGGCTACTGAAGGGCATCCCTCGGAGGCACGCGCGTTTACACCGAGCACGGTGCGTGAGCCTCCCGCGTTTGCAGCGGTCGACAGGCCAAACGGAGCGGCTTGGAAACGAGTTATTTTGAAATCTTTTAATGTTCGCATTACTCCGCTGCGCCTTTACGTCTGGGCTCGCGAAGAGTCCTGCAAATCCCCCCCCCCCCCGGGAGGACAGACGCGCCAACGTTAGCGTCCTCGACCAGGCCCAACATCCCCCAGCCATCGCGGCACTGACCACACACTCGACCAGCTCCGCTGGGCAGGGCCACATTGTCCGCATGTCCCCCCCGCAGACACGAGACTCCCCAAAGCCAGCGCTCTACTCGGGAACTCCTTCACGGGCAAACGGGCCAAAGGTGGGGCAGAGGAAACGTTACAAGGGGCCCACCCTCAAAGCCCCTCCCTGATATATAAAGTGCAACATCCCCCACCGACACCTGGGAGCCCCCTGGGCCCAAAGACCAGTCCGCCCCTAAGTGGAGGGAGTGCATCCGGGAGGGGGCGCTGAGCACCTCGAGTCTCGTCGCCAAGAGCGCGCAGAAACCAAGCGCAGGCAGCGTGCGGCAAACCAGTCCCACCCTCCCCTTCCCTCAACGTCTGTCCCACCCTCCCCTTCCCTCAACGTCTGTCTGTCCCACCCTCCCCTTCCCTCAACGTCTGTCTGTCCCACCCTCCCCCTTACCCTCAACGGTCTGTCTGTCCCCGCCTGTGACAAGGGGACTGTGGCTCCCCGTATTGGGACTGTTCAGCCACCGAAGGACTCGTGCTACGAGCGGGAGGCAAGCCTTCCTCGATTCCGAGGGACTGCCCACGACGGGTGATTCCCGGAGATGCGATTCGGAGTTCCGCGCGTGCGCAGTGGGCCCGGCAAAATGTACCGACCAAACTTTGGGTGAGCGTCTCCCTCCCTCGCCCCAGCTCTGGTGTGTGCAATGGCTGATTTATCACCACCCGCCACCCCGGCACAGTCAGCTCTTTGACCAATTCTGCTGGATTTCTGGGCGTCAGGCGCAAACGTTTTCAAGGCGCTAAAATTTGGGCCGCCCGTCGATTAACCCCGCAATTGAGGTGCAGCCGAGTTTCTCCCCCAGCGAGGCAACGTGTGGGTACAGCAAGTCATGGCGGAGGTGTGGCGAAGGAGGGTACGGGGGCCCCCAGGGGGCAGCACGGGGGGGCCCAGCCCACACACACTGTGCGATGTGTTGTGTGAGCGCGCACCAGGGTCCGTGCAGCAGAGCAGGTCTCCAGTCGTCCCTGGTTAACCCTTGCCCACTGGACCCGAGACCCGGCTCTGTCGAGCCCCGTGTGGTGTCTGGTGTGCAACGGGTCACCCCCACGTTAAAACAATCCACCCCCAGGCATCTCCCACCCTCCTCGATTGGAGCTCAGGGCCTGGAACATCGGGTCCTTCATCAAAACATCTGTGAACTCGTGTGGAAGCAAGTCACCCGAGTTCGAGGGACCGCCTACGATGATGACAGCAAGTGGACAGGGGAGAACCAGTGGATGTGGTGTATTTGGACTTTCAAAAGGCTTTTGACAAGGTCCCACACAAGAGATTGGTGTGCAAGATCAAAGCACATGGTATTGGGGGTAATGTACTGATGTGGATAGAGAACTGGTTGGGCAGACAGGAAGCAGAGAGTTGGGATAAACGGGTCCTTTTCAGAATGGCAGGCAGTGACTAGTGGAGTGCCGCAGGGCTCAGTGCTGGGACCCCAGCTATTTACAATATACATCAATGATTTAGACAAAGGAATTGAGTGTAATATATCTCCAAGTTTGCAGATGACACTAAGCTGGGTGGCGGTGTGAGCTGTGAGGAGGATGCTAAGAGGCTGCAGGGTGACTTGGACAAGTTAGGTGAGTGGGGCAAATGCATGGCAGATGCAGTATAATGTGGATAAATGTGAGCTTATCCACTTTGGGGGCAAAAACAGGAAGGCAGAATATTATCTGAATGGTGGCAGATTAGGAAAAGGGGAGGTGCAACGAGACCTGGGGGTCATGGTACATCAGTCATTGAAAGTTGGCATGCAGGTACAGCAGGCGGTGAAGAAGGCAAATGGTATGTTGGCCTTCATAGCTAGGGGATTTGAGTATAGGAGCAGGGAGGTCTTACTGCAGTTGTACAGGGCCTTGGTGAGGCCTCACCTGGAATATTGTGTTCAGTTTTGGTCTCCTAATCTGAGGAAGGACATTCTTGCTATTGAGGGAGTGCAGCGAAGGTTCACCAGACTGATTCCCGGGATGGCAGGACTGACATATGAGGAGAGACTGGATCGACTGGGCCTGTATTCACTGGAGTTTAGAAGGATGAGAGGGGATCTCATAGAAGCATATAAAATTCTGACGGGACTGGACAGGTTAGATGCAGGAAGAACGTTCCCGATGTTGGGGAAGTCCAGAACCAGGGGTCACACAGTCTAAGGATAAGGGGTAAGCCATTTAGGACCGAGATGAGGAGAAACTTCTTCACCCAGAGAGTGGTGAACCTGTGGAATTCTCCACCACAGAAAGTTGTTGGGGCCAGTTCGTTGGATATATTCAAAAGGGAGTTAGATGTGGCCCTTACGGGTAAAGGGATCGAGGGGTATGGAGAGAAAGCAGGAAAGGGGTACTGAGGTGAATGATCAGCCATTGATCATATTGAATGGTGGTGCAGGCTCGAAGGGCCGAATGGCCTACTCCTGCACCTATTTTCTCTGTTTCGTGTCAATAACCAGTCCTTTGCCCGAGGCAGTGAGTCACATCTTGGAGCTGGGCCTCTGTTACTGGGCTGCTCCTGGGGATACACGCTCCAAGGCGTCCGGGCGGCCAACGAGCTTCCTTCGTCCTGAGGCTCCCGCGTTCCGGGGGCTGTCTGTCGCTCCGACGGCTGGAGCACCGACCAGCTTAGCCTGCTCTCTCACCGATGGGTTGCCGTTACGTGACAAACGGGCCCTCTTTCAGTCTGCTTTCAGCCGTCCCAGACTTGTTCCCCCCCTGGCCACCTGACGTAGGTATCCCTGCCGTCAGCTCCTTGGGAAAAATGAGCAAAAAACAAAAGCGGCACCCAACGTCAGGACGTCTGTGCCGATGTTTACGCCCACGCTTCCTACAGCCAAGTGTCTCCCCCCACCCCCCCCACCGCCTCGCCACCTGAAGTCGCGGTGACCAGGTGTCCGCTTCTGGCTGCTCGAAGCTCACGGCGTACAGGTGAACCTTCACGGTTGTCCCAAATTCCGCCTGGCGACAGCAACGCACTGGATTTATATAGCGCCTTCACGGCCGCGAAACGGCCCTTCACGGGAGCGTTGCGAGAGTAAAAACACGACCCCGAGCTTCATGGGTTGCAATGACGGCAGGTGACCGACGGCTGGGTCAAGGAGGTAAGGTTTCGAAGAGGAGCGAGACGGAAGGGGGTGAGAAGGACGCAAGAAACAGGAGCAGGAGCCGGCCATTCGGCCCCTCGAGCCTGCTCCGCCATTCAATACGACCGTGGGCTGATCCGATCATGGACTCAGCTCCACTTCCCCGCCCGCTCCCCGTAACCCTTCACTCCCTTATCGCCCAAAAATCTGTCCTTAAATATATTCAGTGTCCCAGCCTCCACAGCTCTCTGGGGCAGAGAATTCCACAGATTTACAACCCTCTGAGAGAAGAAATTCCTCCTCATCTCAGTTTTAAATGGGCGGCCCCTTATTCTAAGACCATGCCCCCTAGTTCTAGTCTCCCCCATCAGTGGGAACATCCTCTCTGCATCCACCTTGTCGAGCCCCCTCATAATCTGATACGTTTCGATAAGATCACCTCTCATTCTTCTGAATTCCAATGAGTAGAGGCCCAACCTCCTCAACCTTTCCTCATAAGTCAACCCCCTCATCCCCGGAATCAACCGAGTGAACCTTCTCTGAACTGCCTCCAAAGCAAGTATACCCTTTCGTAAATACGGAGAGCAGAACTGCACGCAGTATTCCAGGTGTGGCCTCACCAATACCCTGTATAACTGGAGCAAGACTTCCCTGCTTTTATACTCCATCCCCTTTGCAATAAAGGCCAAGATACCATTGGCCCTTCCTGATCACTTGCTGTACCTGCATACTATCCTTTTGTGTGTCATGTACAAGTAACCCCCAGGTCCCGCTGTACTGCGGCACTTTGTAATCTTTCTCCATTTAAATAATAACTTGCTCTTTGATTTTTTTTTTCTGCCAAAGTGCATGACCTCACACTTTCCAACATTATACTCCATCTGACAAATTTTTGCCCACTCACTGAGTCTGCCTGTGTCCTTTTGCAGATTTTTTGTGTCCTCCTCACACATTGCTTTTCCTCCCATCTTTGTATCGTCAGCAAACTTGTCTACGTTACACTCAGTCCCTTCTTCCAAGTCGTTAACATAGATTGTAAATAGTTGGGGTCCCAGCACTGATCCCTGTGGCACCCCACTAGTTACTGGTTACCAACCCGAGAATGAACCATTTATCCTTATACGTGTTGATAAGATCCCCTCTCATTCTTCTGAATTCCAATGAGTAGAGGCCCAACCTCCTCAACCTTTCCTCATAAGTCAACCCCCTCATCCCCCGGAATCAACCGAGTGAACCTTCTCTGAACTGCCTCCAAAGCAAGTGTCTCCTTTCGTAAATACGGAGAGCAAAACTGCACGCAGTACTCCAGGTGTGGCCTCACCAATACTCTGTACAGAATCTGTCGACTCCAGGAGCAATGTCTGCCTCCGCTGGCGGACGAGATGATCGACCGACGGCTTGTCGACCGCATGTGCCCCTCTCCGGCCAGAGACAAAGCCCAGAATGCCTCTGGGCCTCGACGACATATTTGCAGGCTGGGCGATGAGGAACCCAGAAGATTATGCCGCAGGTCGCTTGGTCATCTGCAGAGTGTCCTCTTCGCCACCTGAAGTCACGGTGTCCGTGTCCACTTCCGACTGCTTGGCGCTCACCGCGTACCGGTGAACGGTGATTGTCCCACTGCCCAGGGAAACAGGTCCGTCCTATCCACTCTATCTGGGCCCCCCTCATCATTTGATACACCTCAATCAGGTCTCCCCTCAGCCTCCTCTGTTCCAAAGAAAACAAAACCCAGCCTATCCAATCTTTCCTCGTCGCCAAAATTATCCCGTCCCGGCAACATCCTGGTAAATCTCCTCTGCACCCTCTCCAGTGCAACATCCTGGTAAATCTCTGTACCCTCTCCAGTGCAACATCCTGGTAAATCTCCTCTGCACACTCTCCAGTGCAACATCCTGGTAAATCTCCTCTGTACCCTCTCCAGTGCAACATCCTGGTAAATCTCCTCTGTACCCTCTCCAGTGCAACATCCTGGTAAATCTCCTCTGCACCCTCTGCAGTGCAACATCCTGGTAAATCCCCTCTGCACCCTCTCCAGTGCAACATCCTGGTCAATCTCCTCTGTACGCTCTCCAGTGCAACATCCTGGTAAATCTCCTCTGTACCCTCTCCAGTGCAACATCCTGGTAAATCTCCTCTGCACCCTCTCCAGTGCAACATCCTGGTAAATCTCCTCTGCACCCTCTCCAGTGCAACATCCTGGTAAATCTCCTCTGTACTCTCTCCAGTGCAACATCCTGGTAAATCTCCTCTGTACCCTCTCCAGTGCAACATCCTGGTAAATCTCCTCTGTACGCTCTCCAGTGCAACATCCTGGTAAATCTCCTCTGTACCCTCTCCAGTGCAACATCCTGGTAAATCTCCTCTGCACCCTCTCCAGTGCAACATCCTGGTAAATCTCCTCTGCACCCTCTCCAGTGCAACATCCTGGTAAATCTCCTCTGCACCCTCTCCAGTGCAACATCCTGGTAAATCTCCTCTGCACCCTCTCCAGTGCAACATCCTGGTAAATCTCCTCTGTACCCTCTCCAGTGCAACATCCTGGTAAATCTCCTCTGTACCCTCTCCAGTGCAACATCCTGGTAAATCTCCTCTGTACCCTCTCCAGTGCAACATCCTGGTAAATCTCCTCTGTACCCTCTCCAGTGCAACATCCTGGTAAATCTCCTCTGTACCATCTCTAGTGCAACATCCTGGTAAATCTCCTCTGTACCCTCTCCAGTGCAACATCCTGGTAAATCTCCTCTGTACCCTCTCCAGTGCAACATCCTGGTAAATCTCCTCTGCACCCTCTCCAGTGCAACATCCTGGTAAATCTCCTCTGTACCCTCTCCAGTGCAACATCCTGGTAAATCTCCTCTGCACCCTCTCCAGTGCAACATCCTGGTAAATCTCCTCTGCACCCTCTCCAGTGCAACATCCTGGTAAATCTCCTCTGTACCCTCTCCAGTGCAACATCCTGGTAAATCTCCTCTGCACCCTCTCCAGTGCAACATCCTGGTAAATCTCCTCTGTACCCTCTCCAGTGCAACATCCTGGTAAATCTCCTCTGTACCCTCTCCAGTGCAGTCACATCTTTCCTGTAATGTGGTGACCAGAACTGCACGCAGTACTCCAGCTGTGGCCTAACCCAGTGTTTTATACAGTTCAAGCATAACCTCCCCCTGCTCTTGTATTCCATACCTCGGCCAATAAAGGCAAGTATTCCGTGTGCCTTCTTAACCACCTGATCTACCTGGCCTGCTACCTTCAGGGATCTGTGGACCTGCACTCGTTCACTATCCGCCTCACTGTCGACCACAAGGCCAATTGTTGTATCATCTGCAACGTTAATCATCATGGGCAGTCCATCGGAATCGAGGAAGACTTGCTCCCACTCTTAACATGAGTCCTTCGGTGGCTGAACAGCCCAATACAGGGAACCACAGTCCCTGTCACAGGTGGGACAGACAGACGTTGAGGGTAAGGGGAGGGTGGGACTGGTTTGCCGCACGCTCCTTCCGCTGCCTGCGCTGGGTTTCTGCGCGCTCTCGGCGACGAGACTCGAGGTGCTCAGCGCCCCCTCCCGGATGCACTCCCTCCACTTAGGGGCGGACTGGTCTTTGGGCCCAGGGACTCCCAGGTGTCGGTGGGGATGTTGCACTTTATATCAGGGAGTGCTTTGAGGGTGGGTCCCTTGTAACGTTTCCTCTGCCCACCTTTGGCCCGTTTGCCCGTGAAGGAGTTCCGTGTAGAGCGCTTGCTTTGGGGAGTCTCGTGTCTGGGGGGGGGACATGCGGACAATGTGGCCCTGCCCAGCGGAGCTGGTCGAGTGTGGTCAGTGCTTCGATGCTGGGGATGTTGGGCCTGGTCGAGGACGCTAACGTTGGTGCGTCTGTCCTCCCGGGGGATTTGCAGGATCTTGCGGAGACAGCGTTGGTGGTATTTCTCCAGCGACTTGAGGTGTCTACTGTACATGGTCCGTGTCTCTGAGCCACACAGGAGGGCGGGTATCACTACAGCCCTGTAGACCATGAGCTGGGGGTGAGGTACCTACTGTACATGGTCCGTGTCTCTGAGCCACACAGGAGGGCGGGTATCACTACAGCCCTGTAGACCATGAGCTGGGGGTGAGATACCTACTGTACATGGTCCATGTCTCTGAGCCATACAGGAGGGCGGGTATCACTACAGCCCTGTAGACCATGAGCTGGGGGTGAGATACCTACTGTACATGGTCCATGTCTCTGAGCCATACAGGAGGGCGGGTATCACTACAGCCCTGTAGACCATGAGCCTGGTGGTGGATTTGAGGGGCCTGGTCTTCAAACACTCTTTTCCTCAGCCGACCGAAGGCTGCACTGGCGCACTGGAGGCGGTGTTGTATCTCGTCGCCAATGTCTGCTCTTGTTGATAAGAGGCTCCCGAGGTACGGGAAATGGTCCACATTGTCCAGGGCCACACCGTGGATCTTGATGACTGGGGGGCAGTGCTGTGTGGTGAGGACAGGCTGGTGGAGGACCTGTGTGTCACGGATGTTTAGCGTCAGGCCCTGGATACAATGGATTGCATTCCCGTTCCTTTGCCCTGTTCCATTCCAACGTTCCCAGTGTCTCACAGATCATCTGACCATCGGCAGTCCCTCGGAATCGAGGATGACTTGCTCCCAGGCCAAAAAGGGATGAGTTCACAGGTGTTCCAATGAAGGACCCGCTATCCCGGATCCCGAACTACATCCTGAAGGGTGGGAGATGCCTGTGGGTGACCGTTGCACACCAGCCACCACACGGGGCTCGACAGAGCCGGGTCTTGGTCCAGGGGCAAGGGTTAACCAGGACGACTGGAGACAAGCTCTGCTGCACGGACCCAGTGCGAGCTCACACATATCACAGTGTGTGGGCTGGGCCCGTGTTGCCCCCTGGGGCCCTCGTCTCTTCTGGGCCCCAAACTCGCGCCACTCCCGGGCCCCCGATCACGTCCCGATACAATCTCTCGCCGCTCCTTGTGCATGAAACACAAAAGGTTAGTCTGCAGGTACAGCAAGTGATCAGGAAGGGCCAATGGTATCTTGGCCTTTATTGCAAAGGGGATGGAGTATAAAAGCAGGGAAGTCTTGCTCCAGTTATACAGGGTATTGGTGAGGCCACACTTGGAGTACTGCGTGCAGTTTTGGTCTCCGTATTTACGAAAGGAGATACTTGCTTTGGAGGCAGTTCAGAGAAGGTTCACTCGGTTGATTCCGGGGATGAGGGGGTTGACTTATGAGGAAAGGTTGAGGAGGTTGGGCCTCTACTCATTGGAATTCAGAAGAATGAGAGGTGATCTTATCGAAACGTATCAGATTATGAGGGGGCTCGACAAGGTGGATGCAGAGAGGATGTTCCCCACTGATGGGGGAGACTAGAACTAGGGGGCATGGTCTTAGAATAAGGGGCCGCCCATTTAAAACTGAGATGAGGAGGAATTTCTTCTCTCAGAGGGTTGTAAATCTGTGGAATTCTCTGCCCCAGAGAGCTGTGGAGGCTGGGACATTGAATATATTTAAGGCGGAGATAGACAGATTTTTGGGCGATAAGGGAGTGAAGGGTTATGGGGAGCGGGCGGGGAAGTGGAGCTGAGTCCATGATCGGATCAGCCCATGGTCGTATTAAATGGCGGAGCAGGCTCGAGGGGCCGAATGGCCGACTCCTGCTCCTATTTCTTATGCTGTTATGTGCACACTGAATACAAACCTTCAATTCCTTCCACCTTCTGCATCTCATCCAGGTTGAGTTGTCGTCTACTGGTATAGAAAGAAAGACGTGTATTTATATAGCGCCTTTCACGATCACCCGATGTCCCAAAGTGCTTTACAGTCAATGAAGTACCTTTGGAGTGCAGTCACTGTTGTATTGTGGGAAACGCGGCAGCCAAATTTGCGCACAGCAAGCTCCCACACACAGCAATGTGATAATGACCCAGATAATCTGTTTTGTTATGTTGATTGAGGGATAAATATTGGCCCCAGGACACCGGGGACACTGCTCTCTCAGTACTGCCCCTCCGACAGTGCGGCACTCCCTCAGTACTGCCCCTCCGACAGTGCGGCGCTCCCTCAGTACTGCCCCTCCGACAGTGCGGCACTCCCTCAGTACTGCCCCTCCGACAGTGCGGCACTCCCTCAGTACCGACCCTCCGACAGTGCAGCGCTCCCTCAGTACTGCCCCTCCGACAGTGCGGCACTCCCTCAGTACTGCCCCTCCAACAGTGCGGCGCTCCCTCAGTACTGCCCCTCCGACAGTGCGGCGCTCCCTCAGTACTGCCCCTCCGACAGTGCGGCGATCCCTCAGTACTGCCCCTCCGACAGTGCGGCGATCCCTCAGTACTGCCCCTCCGACAGTGCGGCGATCCCTCAGTACTGCCCCTCCGACAGTGCGGCGATCCCTCAGTACTGCCCCTCCGACAGTGTGGCGCTCCCTCAGTACTGCCCCTCCGACAGTGCGGCGATCCCTCAGTACTCGAGTGTCAGCCGAGAAGATTGTGCTGTAGTCCCTGGAGTGGGACTTGAACACATGAACTTCTGCTGTCTACTGAACCACAGCCGATGCTATATTTTGCCCGGCCAATTGCTGTACCTCCTCCTCCAGTCAGTGTGTGGCAGTGGTGCACTGTACTGAGCGCAGTATTGTCCCAGAGACACAGATACAGGCTCCGTTACCAAAACCCATTAATCAGGCAGCTCACAATATGTTTAGAATCTGTGGTTCCTCACCGTTATATTTCCTCCCATTAAAAGGTCAATAGGACATTGATAAGCAAATACCATCCCTCCCGTCCCCTAACCCTCCCATCGAAGCCCATCCCTCCCGTCCCCTAACCCTCCCATCGAAGCCCATTTCTCCCATCCCCTAACCCTCCCATCGAAGCCCATCCCTCCCCTCCCCTAACCCTCCCATCGAAGCCCATCCCTCCCGTCCCCTAACCCTCCCATCGAAGCCCATCCCTCCCGTCCCCTAACCCTCCCATCGAAGCCCATCCCTCCCCTCCCCTAACCCTCCCATCGAAGCCCATCCCTCCCCTCCCCTAACCCTCCCATCGAAGCCCATCCCTCCCGTCCCCTAACCCTCCCATCGAAGCCCATTTCTCCCATCCCCTAACCCTCCCATCGAAGCCCATCCCTCCCCTCCCCTAACCCTCCCATCGAAGCCCATCCCTCCCCTCCCCTAACCCTCCCATCGAAGCCCATCCCTCCCCTCCCCTAACCCTCCCATCGAGGCCCATCCCTCCCGTCCCCTAACTCTCCCATCGAAGCCCATCCCTCCCATCCCCTAACCCTCCCATCGAAGCCCATCCCTCCCGTCCCCTAACCCTTCCATCGAAGCCCATCCCTCCCCTCCCCTAACCCTCCCATCGAAGCCCATCCCTCCCATCCCCTAACCCTCCCATCGAAGCCCATCCCTCCCGTCCCCTAACCCTCCCATCGAAGCCCATCCCTCCCATCCCCTAACCCTCCCATCGAAGCCCATCCCTCCCGTCCCCTAACCCTCCCATCGAAGCCCATCCCTCCCCTCCCCTAACCCTCCCATCGAAGCCCATCCCTCCCGTCCCCTAACCCTCCCATCGAAGCCCATCCCCCAGTCCCCTAACTTTCCCATCGAAGCCCATCCCTCCCATCCCCTAACCCTCCCATCGAAGCCCATCCCCCAGTCCCCTAACTTTCCCATCGAAGCCCATCCCTCCCGTCCCCTAACCCTCCCATCGAAGCCCATCCCCCAGTCCCCTAACCCTCCCATCGAAGCCCACCCCTCCCGTCCCCTAACCATCCCATCGAAGCCCATCCCTCCCGTCCCCTAACCCTCCCATCGAAGCCCATCCCTCCCGTCCCCTAACTCTCCCATCGAAGCCCATCCCTCCCGTCCCCTAACTCTCCCATCGAAGCCCATCCCTCCCGTCCCCTAACTCTCCCATCGAAGCCCATCCCCCAGTCCCCTAACTTTCCCATCGAAGCCCATCCCTCCCATCCCCTAACCCTCCCATCGAAGCCCATCCCTCCCGTCCCCTAACTCTCCCATCGAAGCCCATCCCTCCCGTCCCCTAACTCTCCCATCGAAGCCCATCCCTCCCATCCCCTAACCCTCCCATCGAAGCCCATCCCTCCCGTCCCCTAACCCTCCCATTGAAGCCCATCCCTCCAGTCCCCTAACTCTCCCATCGAAGCCCATCCCTCCTGTCCCCTAACTCTCCCATCGAAGCCCATCCCTCCCGTCCCCTAACCCTCCCATCGAAGCCCCTCCCTCCCGTCCCCTAACCCTCCCATCGAAGCCCATCCCTCCCGTCCCCTAACCCTCCCATCGAAGCCCATCCCTCCCGTCCCCTAACTCTCCCATCGAAGCCCATCCCTCCCGTCCCCTAACCCTCCCATCGAAGCCCATCCCTCCCGTCCCCTAACTCTCCCATCGAAGCCCATCCCTCCCGTCCCCTAACTCTCCCATCCAAGCCCATCCCTCCCGTCCCCTAACTCTCCCATCGAGGCCCATCCCTCCCGTCCCCTAACCCTCCCATCGAAGCCCATCCCTCCTGTCCCCTAACCCTCCCATTGAAGCCCATCCCTCCTGTCCCCTAACCCTCCCATCGAAGCCCATCCCTCCCGTCACCTAACCCTCCCATCGAAGACCATCCCTCCTGTCCCCGAACCCTCCCATCGAAGCCCATAACTCCAGTCCCCTAACCCTCCCATCGAAGCCCATCCCTCCCGTCCCCTAACTCCCCCATCGAAGCCGATCCCTCCCGTCCCCTAACTCTCCCATCGAAGCCCATCCCTCTAATCTCCTAACTCCCTCAGTACTGCCCCTCCGACAGTGCGGTGCTCCCTCAGTACTGCCCCTCTGATAGTGCGGCACTCCCTCAGTACTGCCTCTCCGACAGTGCGGCACTCCCTCAGTACTGTCCCTCCGACAGTGCGGCGTTCCCTCAGTACTGCTCCTCCGACAGTGCGGTGCTCCCTCAGTACTGCCCCTCCGACAGTGCGGTGCTCCCTCAGTACTGCCCCTCTGATAGTGCAGCTCTCCCTCAGTACTGCCCCTCCGACAGTGCGGCACTCCCTCAGTACTGCCCCTCCGACAGTGCGGCACTCCCTCAGTACCGCCCCTCTGACAGTGCGGCGCTCCCTCAGTACCGCCCCTCCGACAGTGCGGCACTCCCTCAGTACTGCCCCTCCGACAGTACGGCACTCCCTCAGTACCGCCCCTCTGACAGTGCGGCACTCCCTCAGTACCGCCCCTCCGACAGTGCGGCGCTCCCTCAGTACCGCCCCTCCGACAGTGCGGCACTCCCTCAGTACTGCCCCTCCGACAGTACGGCACTCCCTCAGTACCGCCCCTCTGACAGTGCGGCACTCCCTCAGTACCGCCCCTCCGACAGTGCGGCGCTCCCTCAGTACTGCCCCTCCGACAGTGCGGCGCTCCCTCAGTACCGCCCCTCCGACAGTGCGGCGCTCCCTCAGTACCGCCCCTCCGACAGTGCGGCACTCCCTCAGTACTGCCCCTCCGACAGTGCGGAGCTCCCTCAGTACTGCCCCTCCGACAGTGCAGCACTCCCTCAGTACTGTCCCTCCGACAGTGCGGCTCTCCCTCAGTACTGCCCCTCCGACAGTGCGGCACTCCCTCAGTACTGCCTTTCCTGATTTAACCTTCGCCTCCAGGCCAGGTCCAAGACTACCCCAAGCTCTGTCGTCGAGCTACAGTACGCGGACAACGCCTGTGCACACGCAGTGATTGAACTCCAGGATATAGTCGACATTTTCACTGAGACGTACGAAAGCACGGGCCTTACGCTAAACATCCCTAAGACACAGGTCCTCCACCAGCCTGTCCTCACCACACAGCACTGCCCCCCCAGTCAGCAAGATCCACGGCCCGGCCCTGGACAACGTGGACCATTTCCCATACCTCGGGAGCCTCCTATCAACAAGAGCCGACATTGGCGACGAGATACAACACCGCCTCCAGTGCACCAGTGCAGCCTTCGGGCCGCCTGAGGAAAAGAGTGTTTGAAGACCAGGCCCCTCAAATCCACCACCCAGCTCATGGTCTACAGGGCTGTAGTGATACCCGCCCTCCTGTGTGGCTCAGAGACATGGACCATGTACAGTAGGTATCTCACCCCCAGCTCATGGTCTACAGGGCTGTAGTGATACCCGCCCTCCTGTGTGGCTCAGAGACATGGACCATGTACAGTAGGTATCTCACCCCCAGCTCATGGTCTACAGGGCTGCAGTGATACCCGCCCTCCTGTGTGGCTCAGAGACACGGACCATGTACAGTAGGTATCTCACCCCCAGCTCATGGTCTACAGGGCTGTGGTGATACCCGCCCTCCTGTGTGGCTCAGAGACACGGACCATGTACAGTAGGTATCTCACCCCCAGCTCATGGTCTACAGGGCTGCAGTGATACCCGCCCTCCTGTGTGGCTCAGAGACACGGACCATGTACAGTAGGTATCTCACCCCCAGCTCATGGTCTACAGGGCTGCAGTGATACCCGCCCTCCTGTGTGGCTCAGAGACACGGACCATGTACAGTAGGTATCTCACCCCCAGCTCATGGTCTACAGGGCTGTAGTGATACCCGCCCTCCTGTATGGCTCAGAGACACGGACCATGTACAGTAGGTATCTCACCCCCAGCTCATGGTCCACAGGGCTGTGGTGATACCCGCCCTCCTGTATGGCTCAGAGACACGGACCATGTACAGTAGACACCTCAAGTCGCTGGAGAAATACCACCAACGCTGTCTCCGCAAGATCCTGCAAATCCCCCGGGAGGACAGACGCACCAACGTTAGCGTCCTCGACCAGGCCCAACATCCCCAGCATCGAAGCACTGACCACACTCGACCAGCTCCGCTGGGCAGGGCCACATTGTCCACATGTCCCCCCCAGACACGAGACTCCCCAAAGCGAGCGCTCTACTCGGAACTCCTTCACGGGCAAACGGGCCAAAAGTGGGGCAGAGGAAACGTTACAAGGGACCACCCTCAAAGCCCCTCCCTGATATAAAGTGCAACATCCCCACCGACACCTGGGAGTCCCTGGGCCCAAAGACCAGTCCGCCCCCTAAGTGGAGGGAGTGCATCCGGGAGGGGGCGCTGAGCACCTCGAGTCTCGTCGCCGAGAGCGCGCAGAAACCAAGCGCAGGCAGCGGAAGGAGCGTGCGGCAAACCAGTCCCACCCTCCCCTTCCCTCAACGTCTGTCTGTCCCACCTGTGACAGGGACTGTGGCTCCCGTATCGGGCTGTTCAGCCACCGAAGGACTCGTGTTAAGAGTGGAAGCAAGTCTTCCTCGATTCCGAGGGGCTGCCTATGATGATACTTTCATGTCCTGTGTGAGATGTGACTGTTTCCTGATTCTGATGTGTAACGACCGAGATCTCGATCAGAGCAATCGCTGGGCCGGTGATCCTGGTTACAGACAGAGATCAGGTAGGCCCCGACTTATCAGGTCCGTGTCCTTGGAAAAATAGCGGATAACAGGGAACGATTCACTCCCGTCTGGTGGTGTACGGCCCTTGTGTGTGTCCCAGTGACAGCCCCATGTACACGTGCAGTACACAGCGGGTAAAACAATAACTACGACGTATATTGATAAAGCGCCTTTAATCGAGTGAAAGCTCCCAAGGGGCTTGACAGGCGAGATTATGAGATTGAAAATATTTGACCCCGAGCCACACAAGGAAAAATTAGGGACAGGTGAGCAAAAGCTGGGTCAAAGAGGGAGGTTTTAAGGAGCGTCTCGAAGGAGGAGAGAGAGGTGGAGAGGTTCAGGGAGGGAGTTCCAGAGCTTGGGGCCCAGGCAACAGAAGGCACGGCCACCGATGGTGGAGCGATTATAATCAGGGATGGTCAGGGGGGCAGAATTAGAGGAGCGCAGACATCTCGGGGGGGTTGTGGGGCTGGAGGAGGTTACAGAGATAGGGAGGGGTGTATGGGCTGGAGGAGGTTACAGATATAGGGAGGGGTGTAGGGGCTGGAGGAGGTTACAGAGATAGGGAGGTGTGTAGGGGCTGGAGGAGGTTACAGAGATAGGGAGGGGTGTAGGGGCTGGAGGAGGTTACAGAGATAGGGAGGGGTGTAGGGGCTGGAGGTTACAGAGATAGGGAGGGGTGTAGGGGCTGGAGGAGGTTACAGAGATAGGGAGGGGTGTAGGAGCTGGAGGAGGTTACAGAGATAGGGAGGGGTGTAGGGGCTGGAGGGGGTTACAGAGATAGGGAGGGGTGCAGGGGGCTGGAGGGGGTTACAGAGATAGGGAGGGGTGTAGGAGCTGGAGGAGGTTACAGAGAAAGGGAGGCGTGTAGGGGGCTGGAGGAGGTTACAGAGATAGGAAGGTGTGTAGGGGCTGGAGGGGATTACAGAGATAGGGAGGGGTGTAGGAGCTGGAGGAGGTTACAGAGTAATGGAGGTGTGCAGGGGGCTGGAGGAGGTTACAGAGATAGGGAGCGGTGTTGGGGCTGGAGGAGGTTACAGAGATAGGGAGGGGTGTAGGGGGCTGGAGGGGATTACAGAGATAGGGAGGGGTGTAGGAGCTGGAGGAGGTTACAGAGTAATGGAGGTGTGCAGGGGGCTGGAGGAGGTTACAGAGATAGGGAGCGGTGTTGGGGCTGGAGGAGGTTACAGAGATAGGGAGGGGTGTAGGGGCTGGAGGGGGTTACAGAGATAAAGAGGGGTGTAGGTGCTGAAGGGGGTCACACAGATAGGGAGGGTTGTAGGGGCTGGAGGAGGTTACAGAGATAGGGAGGGGTGTAGGGGCTGGAGGAGGTTACAGAGATAGGGAGGGGTGTAGGGGCTGGAGGGGGTTACAGAGATAGGGAGGTGTGTAGGGGCTGGAGGGGGTTACAGAGATAGGGAGGTGTGTAGGGGCTGGAGGGGGTTACAGAGATAGGGAGGGGTGTAGGGGCTGGAGGGGGTTACAGAGATAGGGAGGTGTGTACGGGCTGGAGGAGGTTACAGAGATAGGGAGGTGTGTAGGGGCTGGAGGGGGTTACAGAGATAGGGAGGGGTGTAGCGGCTGAAGGAGGTTACAGAGATAGGGAGGGGTGTAGGGGCTGGAGGGGGTTACAGAGATAGGGAGGGGTATAGGGGCTGGAGGGGGTTACAGAGATAGGGAGGTGTGTAGGGGCTGGAGGAGGTTACAGAGATAGGGAGGGGTGTCGGGGCTGGAGGAGGTTACAGAGATAGGGAGGGGTGTAGGGGCTGGAGGGGGTTACAGAGATAGGGAGGTGTGTAGGGGCGGGAGGGGGTTACTGAGATAGGGAGGGGTGTAGCGGCTGGAGGAGGTTACTGAGATAGGGAGGGTGTAGGGGCTGGAGGAGGTTACAGAGATAGGGAGGTGTGTAGGGGCTGGAGGGGGTTACAGAGATAGGGAGGGGTGTAGGGGCTGGAGGGGGTTACAGAGATAGGGAGGGGTGTAGGGGCTGGAGGGGGTTACAGAGATAGGGAGGGGTGTATGGGCTGGAGGGGGTTACAGAGATAGGGAGGTATGTAGGGGCTGGAAGGGGTTACAGAGATAGGGAGGGGTGTAGGGGCTGGAGGGGGTTACAGAGATAGGGAGAGGTGTAGGGGCTGGAGGAGGTTACAGAGATAGGGAGGGGTGTAGGGGCTGGAGGAGGTTACAGAGATAGTGAGGGTGTAGGGGCTGGAGGGGGTTACAGAGATAGGGAGGGGTGTAGGGGCTAGAGCAGGTTACAGAGATAGAGAGGGGTGTCGGGGCTGGAGGAGGTTACAGAGATAGGGAGGGGTGTAGGGGCTGGAGGAGGTTACAGAGATAGGGAGGGATGTAGGAGCTGGAGGAGGTTACAGAGATAGGGAGGGGTGTCGGGGCTGGAGGAGGTTACAGAGATAGGGAGGGGTGTAGGGGCTGGAGGAGGTTACAGAGATAGGGAGGGGTGTAGTGGCTGGAAGGGGTTACAGAGACAGGGAGGGGTGTAGGGGCTGGAGGTGGTTACAGAGATAGGGAGGGGTGTAGGGGCTGGAGGAGGTTACAGAGATAGGGAGGGGTGGAGGGGCTGGAGGAGGTGACAGAGATAGGGAGGGGTGTAGGGGCTGGAGGTGGTTACAGAGATAGCGAGGGATGTAGGGGCTGGAGGATGTTACAGAGATAGGGAGGGGTGTCGGGGCTGGAGGAGGTTACAGAGATAGGGAGGGGTGTAGGGGCTGGAGGGGGTTACAGAGATAGGGAGGGGTGTCGGGGCTGGAGGAGGTTACAGAGATAGGTAGGGGTGTAGGGGCTGGAGGGGGTTACAGAGATAGGGAGGGGTGTAGGGGCTGGAGGAGGTTACAGAGATAGGGAAGGGTGTAGGGGCTGGAGGAGGTTACAGAGATAGGGAGGGGTGTAGGGGCTGGAGGAGGTTACAGAGATAGGGAGGCGTGTAGTGGCTGGTGGAGGTTACAGAGATAGGGAGGGGTGTAGGGGCTGGATGGGGTTACAGAGATAGGGAGGGGTGTAGGGGCTGGAGGAGGTTACAGAGATAGGGAAGGGTGTAGGGGCTGGAGGAGGTTACAGAGATAGGGAGGGGTGTAGGGGCGGGAGGGGGTTACAGAGATAGGGAGGGGTGTAGGGGCTGAAGGGGGTCACACAGATAGGGAGGGTTGTAGGGGCTGGAGGAGGTTACAGAGATAGGGAGGGGTGTAGGGGCTGGAGGGGGTTACAGAGCTAGGGAGGGGTATAGGGGCTGGAGGAGGTTACAGAGATAGGGAGGGGTGTCGGGGCTGGAGGGGGTTCCAGAGATAGGGAGGTGTGTAGGGGCTGGAGGGGGTTACAGAGATAGGGAGGGGTGTAGCGGCTGGAGGAGGTTACAGAGATAGGGAGGAGTGTAGGGGCTGGAGGGGGATACAGAGATAGGGAGGTGTGTAGGGGCTGGAGGGGGTTACAGAGATAGGGAGGGGTGTAGGGGCTGGAGGGGGTTACAGAGATAGGGAGGGGTGTAGGGGCTGGAGGAGGTTACAGAGATAGGGAGGGGTGTAGGGGCTGGAGGGGGTTACAGAGATAGGGAGGGGTGTAGGGGCTGGAGGACGTTACAGAGATAGGGAGTGGTGTAGGGGCTGGAGGAGGTTACAGAGATAGGGAGGGGTGTAGGGGCTGGAGGAGGTTACAGAGATAGGGAGGGGTGTCGGGGCTGGAGGAGGTTACAGAGATAGGGAGGGGTGTAGGGGCTGGAGGGGGTTACAGAGATAGGGAGGAGTGTAGGGGCGGGAGGGGGTTACAGAGATAGAGAGGGGTGTCGGGGCTGGAGGAGGTTACAGAGATAGGGAGGGGTGTAGGGGCTGGAGGGGGTGCCAGAGATAGGGAGGTGTGTAGGGGCTGGAGGGGGTTACAGAGATAGGGAGGGGTGTCGGGGCTGGAGGGGTTTACAGAGATAGGGAGGGGTGTAGCGGCTGGAGGAGGTTACAGAGATAGGGAGGGGTGTAGGGGCTGGAAGAGGTTACAGAGATAGGGAGGGGTGTAGGGGCTGGAGGAGGTTACAGAGATAGGGAGGGGTGTAGCGGCTGGAGGAGGTTACAGAGATAGGGAGGGTTGTAGGGGCTGGAGGAGGTTACAGAGGTAGGGAGGGGTGTAGGGGCTGGAAGAGGTTACAGAGATAGGGAGGGGTGTAGGGGCTGGAGGAGGTTACAGAGATAGGGAGGGGTGTAGGGACTGGAGGGGGTTACAGAGATAGGGAGGGGTGTAGGGGCTGGAAGAGGTTACAGAGATAGGGAGGGGTGTAGGGGCTGGAGGTGGTTACAGAGATAGGGAGGGGTGTAGGGGCTGGAAGAGGTTACAGAGATAGGGAGGGGTGTAGGGGCTGGAGGTGGTTACAGAGATAGGGAGGGGTGTAGAGGCTGGAGGAGGTTACAGAGATAGGGAGGGGTGTAGGGGCTGGAGGAGGTTACAGAGGTAGGGAGGGGTGTAGGGGCTGGAAGAGGTTACAGAGATAGGGAGGGCGCGAGGGCCATGGAGGGATTTCAAAACAAAGATGAGAATTTTGAAATCGAGGCCTTGCTGAACCGGGAGCCAATGTCGGTCAGCGAGCACAGGGGGTGATGGGTGAGCGGGACTCGGTGTGAGTTAGGACACGGGGCAGTGAGCACAGGGGGTGATGGGTGAGTGGGACTCGGTGTGAGTTAGGACACGGGGGCAGTGAGCACAGGGGGTGATGGGTGAGCGGGACTCGGTGTGAGTTAGGACACGGGGGCAGTGAGCACATGGGGTGATGGGTGAGTGGGACTGGGTGTGAGTTCGGACACGGGGCAGTGAGCACAGGGGGTGATGGGTGAGCGGGACTGGGTGTGAGTTAGGACACGCGGCAGCGAGCACAGGGGGTGATGGGTGAGTGGGACTCGGTGTGAGTTAGGACATGGGGCAGTGAGCACAGGGGGTGATGGGTGAGTGGGACTGGGTGTGAGTTAGGACACGGGGGCAGTGAGCATAGGGGGTGATGGGTGAGCGGGACTCGGTGTAAGTTAGGACACGGGGGCAGTGAGCACAGGAGGTGATGGGTGAGTGGGACTCGGTGTAAGTTAGGACACGGGGCAGTGAGCACAGGGGGTGATGGGTGAGTGGGACTGGGTGTGAGTTAGGACACGGGGGCAGTGAGCACAGGGGGTGATGGGTGAGCGGGACTGGGTGCGAGTTTAGAAGACGGGGTCAGTGAGCACAGGGGGTGATGGGTGAGTGGGACTCGGTGCGAGTTTAGAAGACGGGGTCAGTGAGCACAGGGAGTGACGGGTGAGTGGGACTGGGTGTGAGTTAGGACACGGGGCAGTGAGCACAGGGGGTGATGGGTGAGTGGGACTCGGTGCGAGTTAGGACACGGGGGCAGGGGGTGATGGGTGAGTGGGACTCGGTGTGAGTTAGGACACGGGGCAGCGAACACAGGGGGTGATGGGTGAGTGGGACTCGGTGCGAGTTTAGAAGACGGGGGCAGTGAGCACAGGGGGTGATGGGTGAGTGGGACTGGGTGTGAGTTAGGACACGGGGGCAGTGAGCACAGGGGGTGATGGGTGAGTGGGACTCGGTGTGAGTTAGGACACGGGGGCAGTGAGCACAGGGGGTGATGGGTGAGTGGGACTGGGTGTGAGTTAGGACACGGGGTCAGTGAGCACAGGGGGTGATGGGTGAGCGGGACTCGGTGCGAGTTAGGACACGGGGGCAGTGAGCACAGGGGTGATGGGTGAGCGGGACTCGGTGTGAGTTAGGACACGGGGCAGTGAGCACAGGGGGTGATGGGTGAGTGGGACTCGGTGTGAGTTAGGACACGGGGTCAGTGAGCACAGGGGGTGATGGGTGAGTGGGACTGGGTGCGAGTTAGGACACGGGGGCAGTGAGCACAGTGGGTGATGGGTGAGTGGGACTCGGTGTGAATTAGGACACGGGGGCAGTGAGCACAGGGGGTGATGGGTGACTGGGACTGGGTGTGAGTTAGGACACGGGGCAGTGAGCACAGGGGGTGATAGGTGAGCGGGACTCGGTGTGAGTTAGGACACCGGGTCAGTGAGCACAGCGGGTGATGAGTGAGTGGGACTCGGTGTGAGTTAGGACACGGGGTCAGTGAGCACAGTGGGTGATGGGTGAGCGGGACTGGGTGCGAGTTAGGACACGGGGCAGTGAGCACAGGGGGTGATGGGTGAGTGGGACTCGGTGTGAGTTAGGACACGGGGCAGTGAGTACAGGGGGTGATGGGTGAGCGGGACTCGGTGCGAGTTCGGACAGGGGGCAATGAGCACAGGGGGTGATGGGTGAGCGGGACTGGGTGTGAGTTAGGACACGGGGCAGTGAGCACAGGGGGTGATGGGTGAGCGGGACTGGGTGTGAGTTAGGACACGGGGCAGTGAGCACAGGGGGTGATGGGTGAGTGGGACTGGGTGTGAGTTAGGACACGGGGCAGTGAGCACAGGGGGTGATGGGTGAGTGGGACTGGGTGCGAGTTAGGACACGGGGCAGTGAGCACAGGGGGTGATGGGTGAGCGGTACTCGGTGTGAGTTAGGACACGGGGCAGTGAGCACAGGGGGTGATGGGTGAGTGGGACTGGGTGTGAGTTAGGACACGGGGTCAGTGAGCACAGGGGGTGATGGGTGAGTGGGACTCGGTGTGATTTAGGACACGGGGCACAGTGGGTGATGGGTGAGCGGGACTCGGTGCGAGTTAAGACACGGGGCAGTGAGCACAGGGGGTGATGGGTGAGCGGGACTCGTTGCGAGTTTGGACACGGGGGCAGTGAGCACAGGGGGTGATGGGTGAGCGGGACTGGGTGCGAGTTAGGGCACGGGGGCAGTGAGCACAGAGGGTGATGGGTGAGTGGGACTCGGTGTGAGTTAGGACACGGGGCAGTGAGCACAGGGGGTGATGGGTGAGCGGGACTCGGTGTGAGTTAGGACACGGGGGCAGTTAGCACAGGGGGTGATGGGTGAGTGGGACTCGGTGCGAGTTAGGACACGGGGCAGCGAGCACAGCGGGTGATGGGTGAGCGGGACTCGGTGCGAGTTAGGACACGGGGTCAGCGAGCACAGGGGATGATGGGTGATCGGGACTCGGTGTGAGTTAGGACACGGGGGCAGTGAGCACAGGGGGTGATGGGTGAGTGGGACTGGGTGTGAGTTAGGACACGGGGGCAGTGAGCACAGGGGGTGATGGGTGAGTGGGACTCGGTGTGAGTTAGGACACGGGGGCAGTGAGCACAGCGGGTGATGGTGAGTGGGACTCGGTGCGAGTTAGGACACGGGGGCAGTGAGCACAGGGGGTGATGGGTGAGCGGGACTCGGTGTGAGTTAGGACACGGGGGCAGTGAGCACAGCGGGTGATGGGTGAGTGGGGCTCGGTGCGAGTTAGGACACGGGGCAGTGAGCACAGGGGGTGATGGGTGAGTGGGACTGGGTGCAAGTTAGGACACGGGGCAGTGAGCACAGAGGGTGATGGGTGAGTGGGACTCGGTGTGAGTTAGGACACGGGGCAGTGAGCACAGAGGGTGATGGGTGAGCGGGACTCGGTGTGAGTTAGGACACGGGGGCAGTGAGCACAGTGGGTGATGGGTGAGTGGGACTGGGTGCGAGTTAGGGCACGGGGGCAGTGAGCACAGGGGGTGATGGGTGAGCGGGACTCGGTGTGAGTTAGGACACGGGGGCAGTGAGCACAGGGGGTGATGGGTGAGTGGGACTGGGTGCGAGTTAGGACACGGGGCAGTGAGCACAGGGGTTGATGGGTGAGTGGGACTGGGTGTGAGTTAGGACACGGGGCAGTGAGCACAGGGGGTGATGGGTGAGCGGGACTCGGTGCGAGTTAGGACAAGGGGGCAGTGAGCACAGGGGGTGATGGGTGAGCGGGACTCGGTGTGAGTTAGGACATGGGGGCAGTGAGCACAGGGGGTGATGGGTGACTGGGACTGGGTGTGAGTTAGGACACGGGGCAGTGAGCACAGGGGGTGATAGGTGAGCGGGACTCGGTGTGAGTTAGGACACCGGGTCAGTGAGCACAGCGGGTGATGAGTGAGTGGGACTCGGTGTGAGTTAGGACACGGGGTCAGTGAGCACAGTGGGTGATGGGTGAGCGGGACTGGGTGCGAGTTAGGACACGGGGCAGTGAGCACAGGGGGTGATGGGTGAGTGGGACTCGGTGTGAGTTAGGACACGGGGCAGTGAGTACAGGGGGTGATGGGTGAGCGGGACTCGGTGCGAGTTCGGACAGGGGGCAATGAGCACAGGGGGTGATGGGTGAGCGGGACTGGGTGTGAGTTAGGACACGGGGCAGTGAGCACAGGGGGTGATGGGTGAGCGGGACTGGGTGTGAGTTAGGACACGGGGCAGTGAGCACAGTGGGTGATGGGTGAGCGGGACTGGGTGTGAGTTAGGACACGGGGCAGTGAGTACAGGGGGTGATGGGTGAGCGGGACTGGGTGTGAGTTAGGACGCGGGGCAGTGAGCACAGCGGGTGATGGGTGAGCAGGACTTGGTGTGAGTTAGGACACGGGGCAGTGAGCACAGGGGGTGATGGGTGAGCGGGACTCGGTGCGAGTTAGGACACGGGGCACTGAGCACAGGGGGTGATGGGTGAGCGGGACTCGGTGCGAGTTAGGACACGGGGCAGTGAGCACAGTGGGTGATGGGTGAGCGGCACTGGGTGTGAGTTAGGACACGGGGTCAGTGAGCACAGGGGGCGATGGGTGAGCGAGACTGGGTGCGAGTTAGGACACGGGGGCAGTGAGCACAGGGGGTGATGGGTGTTTGGGACTCGGTGCGAGTTAGGACACGGGTCAGTGAGCACAGCGGGTGATGGGTGAGTGGGACTCGGTGCGAGTTAGGACACGGGGGCAGTGAGCACAGGGGGTGATGGGTGAGCGGGACTGGGTGTGAGTTAGGACACGGGGCAGTGAGCACAGGGGGTGATGGGTGAGTGGGACTGGGTGTGAGTTAGGACACGGGGGCAGCGAGCACAGGGGGCGATGGGTGAGCGGGACTGGCTGTGAGTTAGGACACGGGGCAGTGAGCACAGGGGGTGATGGGTGAGCGGGACTTGGTGTGAGTTAGGACACGGGTCAGCGAGCACAGCGGGTGATGGGTGAGCGGGACAGGGTGCGAGTTAGGACACGGGGGCAGTGAGCACAGTGGGTGATGGGTGAGTGGGACTCGGTGTGAATTAGGACACGGGGGCAGTGAGCACAGGGGGTGATGGGTGACTGGGACTGGGTGTGAGTTAGGACACGGGGCAGTGAGCACAGGGGGTGATAGGTGAGCGGGACTCGGTGTGAGTTAGGACACCGGGTCAGTGAGCACAGCGGGTGATGAGTGAGTGGGACTCGGTGTGAGTTAGGACACGGGGTCAGTGAGCACAGTGGGTGATGGGTGAGCGGGACTGGGTGCGAGTTAGGACACGGGGCAGTGAGCACAGGGGGTGATGGGTGAGCGGGACTCGGTGCGAGTTCGGACAGGGGGCAATGAGCACAGGGGGTGATGGGTGAGCGGGACTGGGTGTGAGTTAGGACACGGGGCAGTGAGCACAGGGGGTGATGGATGAGCGGGACTGGGTGTGAGTTAGGACACGGGGCAGTGAGCACAGGGGGTGATGGGTGAGTGGGACTGGGTGTGAGTTAGGACACGGGGCAGTGAGCACAGGGGGTGATGGGTGAGTGGGACTGGGTGTGAGTTAGGACACGGGGCAGCTAGCACAGGGGGTGATGGGTGAGCGGGACTCGGTGTGATTTAGGACACGGGGCACAGTGGGTGATGGGTGAGCGGGACTCGGTGCGAGTTAGGACACGGGGTCAGCGAGCACAGGGGATGATGGGTGATCGGGACTCGGTGTGAGTTAGGACACGGGGGCAGTGAGCACAGGGGGTGATGGGTGAGTGGGACTGGGTGTGAGTTAGGACACGGGGCAGTGAGCACAGGGGGTGATGGGTGAGTGGGACTGGGTGTGAGTTAGGACACAGGGCAGTGAGCACAGGGGGTGATGGGTGAGTGGGACTCGGTGTGAGTTAGGACACGGGGGCAGTGAGCACAGCGGGTGATGGTGAGTGGGACTCGGTGCGAGTTAGGACACGGGGGCAGTGAGCACAGGGGGAGATGGGTGAGCGGGACTCGGTGTGAGTTAGGACACGGGGGCAGTGAGCACAGCGGGTGATGGGTGAGTGGGGCTCGGTGCGAGTTAGGACACGGGGCAGTGAGCACAGGGGGTGATGGGTGAGTGGGACTGGGTGCAAGTTAGGACACGGGGCAGTGAGCACAGAGGGTGATGGGTGAGTGGGACTCGGTGTGAGTTAGGACACGGGGCAGTGAGCACAGAGGGTGATGGGTGAGCGGGACTCGGTGTGAGTTAGGACATGGGGGCAGTTAGCACAGGGGGTGATGGGTGAGTGGGACTCGGTGTGAATTAGGACACGGGGGCAGTGAGCACAGTGGGTGATGGGTGAGTGGGACTGGGTGCGAGTTAGGGCACGGGGGCAGTGAGCACAGGGGGTGATGGGTGAGCGGGACTCGGTGTGAGTTAGGACACGGGGGCAGTGAGCACAGGGGGTGATGGGTGAGTGGGACTGGGTGCGAGTTAGGACACGGGGCAGTGAGCACAGGGGTTGATGGATGAGTGGGACTGGGTGTGAGTTAGGACACGGGGCAGTGAGCACAGGGGGTGATGGGTGAGCGGGACTCGGTGCGAGTTAGGACAAGGGGGCAGTGAGCACAGGGGGTGATGGGTGAGCGGGACTCGGTGTGAGTTAGGACATGGGGGCAGTGAGCACAGGGGGTGATGGGTGACTGGGACTGGGTGTGAGTTAGGACACGGGGCAGTGAGCACAGGGGGTGATAGGTGAGCGGGACTCGGTGTGAGTTAGGACACCGGGTCAGTGAGCACAGCGGGTGATGAGTGAGTGGGACTCGGTGTGAGTTAGGACACGGGGTCAGTGAGCACAGTGGGTGATGGGTGAGCGGGACTGGGTGCGAGTTAGGACACGGGGCAGTGAGCACAGGGGGTGATGGGTGAGTGGGACTCGGTGTGAGTTAGGACACGGGGCAGTGAGTACAGGGGGTGATGGGTGAGCGGGACTCGGTGCGAGTTCGGACAGGGGGCAATGAGCACAGGGGGTGATGGGTGAGCGGGACTGGGTGTGAGTTAGGACACGGGGCAGTGAGCACAGGGGGTGATGGGTGAGCGGGACTGGGTGTGAGTTAGGACACGGGGCAGTGAGCACAGTGGGTGATGGGTGAGCGGGACTGGGTGTGAGTTAGGACACGGGGCAGTGAGTACAGGGGGTGATGGGTGAGCGGGACTGGGTGTGAGTTAGGACGCGGGGCAGTGAGCACAGCGGGTGATGGGTGAGCAGGACTTGGTGTGAGTTAGGACACGGGGCAGTGAGCACAGGGGGTGATGGGTGAGCGGGACTCGGTGCGAGTTAGGACACGGGGCACTGAGCACAGGGGGTGATGGGTGAGCGGGACTCGGTGCGAGTTAGGACACGGGGCAGTGAGCACAGTGGGTGATGGGTGAGCGGCACTGGGTGTGAGTTAGGACACGGGGTCAGTGAGCACAGGGGGCGATGGGTGAGCGAGACTGGGTGCGAGTTAGGACACGGGGGCAGTGAGCACAGGGGGTGATGGGTGTTTGGGACTCGGTGCGAGTTAGGACACGGGTCAGTGAGCACAGCGGGTGATGGGTGAGTGGGACTCGGTGCGAGTTAGGACACGGGGGCAGTGAGCACAGGGGGTGATGGGTGAGCGGGACTGGGTGTGAGTTAGGACACGGGGCAGTGAGCACAGGGGGTGATGGGTGAGTGGGACTGGGTGTGAGTTAGGACACGGGGGCAGCGAGCACAGGGGGCGATGGGTGAGCGGGACTGGCTGTGAGTTAGGACACGGGGCAGTGAGCACAGGGGGTGATGGGTGAGCGGGACTTGGTGTGAGTTAGGACACGGGTCAGCGAGCACAGCGGGTGATGGGTGAGCGGGACTCGGTGCGAGTTAGGACACGGGGCAGTGAGCACAGTGGGTGATGGGTGAGCGGCACTGGGTGTGAGTTAGGACACGGGGTCAGTGAGCACAGGGGGCGATGGGTGAGCGAGACTGGGTGCGAGTTAGGACACGGGGGCAGTGAGCACAGGGGGTGATGGGTGTTTGGGACTCGGTGCGAGTTAGGACACGGGTCAGTGAGCACAGCGGGTGATGGGTGAGTGGGACTCGGTGCGAGTTAGGACACGGGGGCAGTGAGCACAGGGGGTGATGGGTGAGCGGGACTGGGTGTGAGTTAGGACACGGGGCAGTGAGCACAGGGGGTGATGGGTGAGTGGGACTGGGTGTGAGTTAGGACACGGGGGCAGCGAGCACAGGGGGCGATGGGTGAGCGGGACTGGCTGTGAGTTAGGACACGGGGCAGTGAGCACAGGGGGTGATGGGTGAGCGGGACTTGGTGTGAGTTAGGACACGGGTCAGCGAGCACAGCGGGTGATGGGTGAGCGGGACAGGGTGCGAGTTAGGACACGGGGGCAGTGAGCACAGTGGGTGATGGGTGAGTGGGACTCGGTGTGAATTAGGACACGGGGGCAGTGAGCACAGGGGGTGATGGGTGACTGGGACTGGGTGTGAGTTAGGACACGGGGCAGTGAGCACAGGGGGTGATAGGTGAGCGGGACTCGGTGTGAGTTAGGACACCGGGTCAGTGAGCACAGCGGGTGATGAGTGAGTGGGACTCGGTGTGAGTTAGGACACGGGGTCAGTGAGCACAGTGGGTGATGGGTGAGCGGGACTGGGTGCGAGTTAGGACACGGGGCAGTGAGCACAGGGGGTGATGGGTGAGCGGGACTCGGTGCGAGTTCGGACAGGGGGCAATGAGCACAGGGGGTGATGGGTGAGCGGGACTGGGTGTGAGTTAGGACACGGGGCAGTGAGCACAGGGGGTGATGGATGAGCGGGACTGGGTGTGAGTTAGGACACGGGGCAGTGAGCACAGGGGGTGATGGGTGAGTGGGACTGGGTGTGAGTTAGGACACGGGGCAGTGAGCACAGGGGGTGATGGGTGAGTGGGACTGGGTGTGAGTTAGGACACGGGGCAGCTAGCACAGGGGGTGATGGGTGAGCGGGACTCGGTGTGATTTAGGACACGGGGCACAGTGGGTGATGGGTGAGCGGGACTCGGTGCGAGTTAGGACACGGGGTCAGCGAGCACAGGGGATGATGGGTGATCGGGACTCGGTGTGAGTTAGGACACGGGGGCAGTGAGCACAGGGGGTGATGGGTGAGTGGGACTGGGTGTGAGTTAGGACACGGGGCAGTGAGCACAGGGGGTGATGGGTGAGTGGGACTGGGTGTGAGTTAGGACACAGGGCAGTGAGCACAGGGGGTGATGGGTGAGTGGGACTCGGTGTGAGTTAGGACACGGGGGCAGTGAGCACAGCGGGTGATGGTGAGTGGGACTCGGTGCGAGTTAGGACACGGGGGCAGTGAGCACAGGGGGAGATGGGTGAGCGGGACTCGGTGTGAGTTAGGACACGGGGGCAGTGAGCACAGCGGGTGATGGGTGAGTGGGGCTCGGTGCGAGTTAGGACACGGGGCAGTGAGCACAGGGGGTGATGGGTGAGTGGGACTGGGTGCAAGTTAGGACACGGGGCAGTGAGCACAGAGGGTGATGGGTGAGTGGGACTCGGTGTGAGTTAGGACACGGGGCAGTGAGCACAGAGGGTGATGGGTGAGCGGGACTCGGTGTGAGTTAGGACATGGGGGCAGTTAGCACAGGGGGTGATGGGTGAGTGGGACTCGGTGTGAATTAGGACACGGGGGCAGTGAGCACAGTGGGTGATGGGTGAGTGGGACTGGGTGCGAGTTAGGGCACGGGGGCAGTGAGCACAGGGGGTGATGGGTGAGCGGGACTCGGTGTGAGTTAGGACACGGGGGCAGTGAGCACAGGGGGTGATGGGTGAGTGGGACTGGGTGCGAGTTAGGACACGGGGCAGTGAGCACAGGGGTTGATGGATGAGTGGGACTGGGTGTGAGTTAGGACACGGGGCAGTGAGCACAGGGGGTGATGGGTGAGCGGGACTCGGTGCGAGTTAGGACAAGGGGGCAGTGAGCACAGGGGGTGATGGGTGAGCGGGACTCGGTGTGAGTTAGGACATGGGGGCAGTGAGCACAGGGGGTGATGGGTGACTGGGACTGGGTGTGAGTTAGGACACGGGGCAGTGAGCACAGGGGGTGATAGGTGAGCGGGACTCGGTGTGAGTTAGGACACCGGGTCAGTGAGCACAGCGGGTGATGAGTGAGTGGGACTCGGTGTGAGTTAGGACACGGGGTCAGTGAGCACAGTGGGTGATGGGTGAGCGGGACTGGGTGCGAGTTAGGACACGGGGCAGTGAGCACAGGGGGTGATGGGTGAGTGGGACTCGGTGTGAGTTAGGACACGGGGCAGTGAGTACAGGGGGTGATGGGTGAGCGGGACTCGGTGCGAGTTCGGACAGGGGGCAATGAGCACAGGGGGTGATGGGTGAGCGGGACTGGGTGTGAGTTAGGACACGGGGCAGTGAGCACAGGGGGTGATGGGTGAGCGGGACTGGGTGTGAGTTAGGACACGGGGCAGTGAGCACAGTGGGTGATGGGTGAGCGGGACTGGGTGTGAGTTAGGACACGGGGCAGTGAGTACAGGGGGTGATGGGTGAGCGGGACTGGGTGTGAGTTAGGACGCGGGGCAGTGAGCACAGCGGGTGATGGGTGAGCAGGACTTGGTGTGAGTTAGGACACGGGGCAGTGAGCACAGGGGGTGATGGGTGAGCGGGACTCGGTGCGAGTTAGGACACGGGGCACTGAGCACAGGGGGTGATGGGTGAGCGGGACTCGGTGCGAGTTAGGACACGGGGCAGTGAGCACAGTGGGTGATGGGTGAGCGGCACTGGGTGTGAGTTAGGACACGGGGTCAGTGAGCACAGGGGGCGATGGGTGAGCGAGACTGGGTGCGAGTTAGGACACGGGGGCAGTGAGCACAGGGGGTGATGGGTGTTTGGGACTCGGTGCGAGTTAGGACACGGGTCAGTGAGCACAGCGGGTGATGGGTGAGTGGGACTCGGTGCGAGTTAGGACACGGGGGCAGTGAGCACAGGGGGTGATGGGTGAGCGGGACTGGGTGTGAGTTAGGACACGGGGCAGTGAGCACAGTGGGTGATGGCTGAGTGGGACTGGGTGTGAGTTAGGACACGGGGGCAGCGAGCACAGGGGGTGATGGGTGAGTGGGACTGGGTGTGAGTTAGGACACGGGGGCAGCGAGCACAGGGGGCGATGGGTGAGCGGGACTGGCTGTGAGTTAGGACACGGGGCAGTGAGCACAGGGGGTGATGGGTGAGCGGGACTTGGTGTGAGTTAGGACACGGGTCAGCGAGCACAGCGGGTGATGGGTGAGCGGGACTGGGTGTGAGTTAGGACACGGGGCAGTGAGCACAGGGGGTGATGGGTGAGTGGGACTGGGTGTGAGTTAGGACACAGGGCAGTGAGCACAGGGGGTGATGGGTGAGTGGGACTGGGTGTGAGTTAGGACACGGGGTCAGTGAGCACAGCGGGTGATGGGTGAGTGGGACTGGGTGTGAGTTAGGACACGGGGCAGTGAGCACAGGGGGTGATGGGTGAGCGGGACTCGGTGTGAGTTAGGACACGGGGCAGTGAGCACAGGGGGTGATGGGTGAGCGGTACTCGGTGTGAGTTAGGACACGGGGCAGTGAGCACAGGGGGTGATGGGTGAGTGGGACTGGGTGTGAGTTAGGACACGGGGCAGTGAGCACAGGGGGTGATGGGTGAGTGGGACTCGGTGCGAGTTAGGACACGGGGCACAGTGGGTGATGGGTGAGTGGGACTCGATGTGAGTTAGGACACGGGGCACAGTGGGTGATGGGTGAGCGGGACTGGGTGCGAGTTAAGACACGGGGCAGTGAGCACAGGGGGTGATGGGTGAGCGGGACTCGTTGCGAGTTTAGACACGGGGGCAGTGAGCACAGGGGGTGATGGGTGAGCGGGACTGGGTGCGAGTTAGGGCACGGGGGCAGTGAGCACAGAGGGTGATGGGTGAGTGGGACTCGGTGTGAGTTAGGACACGGGGCAGTGATCACAGAGGGTGATGGGTGAGCGGGACTCGGTGTGAGTTAGGACACGGGGGCAGTTAGCACAGTGGGTGATGGGTGAGTGGGACTCGGTGCGAGTTAGGACACGGGGCAGCGAGCACAGCGGGTGATGGGTGAGCGGGACTCGGTGCGAGTTAGGACACGGGGTCAGCGAGCACAGGGGATGATGGGTGATCGGGACTCGGTGTGAGTTAGGACACGGGGGCAGTGAGCACAGGGGGTGATGGGTGAGTGGGACTGGGTGTGAGTTAGGACACGGGGGCAGTGAGCACAGGGGGTGATGGGTGAGCGGGACTGGGTGTGAGTTAGGACGCGGGGCAGTGAGCACAGCGGGTGATGGGTGAGCAGGACTTGGTGTGAGTTAGGACACGGGGCAGTGAGCACAGGGGGTGATGGGTGAGCGGGACTCGGTGCGAGTTAGGACACGGGGCACTGAGCACAGGGGGTGATGGGTGAGCGGGACTGGGTGTGAGTTAGGACACGGGGCAGTGAGCACAGTGGGTGATGGGTGAGCGGCACTGGGTGTGAGTTAGGACACGGGGTCAGTGAGCACAGGGGGCGATGGGTGAGCGAGACTGGGTGCGAGTTAGGACACGGGGCAGTGAGCACAGTGGGTGATGGCTGAGTGGGACTGGGTGTGAGTTAGGACACGGGGGCAGCGAGCACAGGGGGTGATGGGTGAGTGGGACTGGGTGTGAGTTAGGACACGGGGGCAGCGAGCACAGGGGGCGATGGGTGAGCGGGACTGGCTGTGAGTTAGGACACGGGGCAGTGAGCACAGGGGGTGATGGGTGAGCGGGACTTGGTGTGAGTTAGGACACGGGTCAGCGAGCACAGCGGGTGATGGGTGAGCGGGACTGGGTGTGAGTTAGGACACGGGGCAGTGAGCACAGGGGGTGATGGGTGAGTGGGACTGGGTGTGAGTTAGGACACAGGGCAGTGAGCACAGGGGGTGATGGGTGAGTGGGACTGGGTGTGAGTTAGGACACGGGGTCAGTGAGCACAGGGGGTGATGGGTGAGTGGGACTGGGTGTGAGTTAGGACACGGGGCAGTGAGCACAGGGGGTGATGGGTGAGCGGGACTCGGTGTGAGTTAGGACACGGGGTCAGTGAGCACAGGGGGTGATGGGTGAGTGGGACTGGGTGTGAGTTAGGACACGGGGCAGTGAGCACAGGGGGTGATGGGTGAGTGGGACTGGGTGCGAGTTAGGACACGGGGCAGTGAGCACAGGGGGTGATGGGTGAGCGGTACTCGGTGTGAGTTAGGACACGGGGCAGTGAGCACAGGGGGTGATGGGTGAGTGGGACTCGGTGCGAGTTAGGACACGGGGCACAGTGGGTGATGGGTGAGCGGGACTGGGTGCGAGTTAAGACACGGGGCAGTGAGCACAGGGGGTGATGGGTGAGCGGGACTCGTTGCGAGTTTGGACACGGGGGCAGTGAGCACAGGGGGTGATGGGTGAGCGGGACTGGGTGCGAGTTAGGGCACGGGGGCAGTGAGCACAGAGGGTGATGGGTGAGTGGGACTCGGTGTGAGTTAGGACACGGGGCAGTGATCACAGAGGGTGATGGGTGAGCGGGACTCGGTGTGAGTTAGGACACGGGGGCAGTTAGCACAGGGGGTGATGGGTGAGTGGGACTCGGTGCGAGTTAGGACACGGGGCAGCGAGCACAGCGGGTGATGGGTGAGCGGGACTCGGTGCGAGTTAGGACACGGGGTCAGCGAGCACAGGGGATGATGGGTGATCGGGACTCGGTGTGAGTTAGGACACGGGGGCAGTGAGCACAGGGGGTGATGGGTGAGTGGGACTGGGTGTGAGTTAGGACACGGGGGCAGTGAGCACAGGGGGTGATGGGTGAGTGGGACTCGGTGTGAGTTAGGACACGGGGGCAGTGAGCACAGCGGGTGATGGTGAGTGGGACTCGGTGCGAGTTAGGACACGGGGGCAGTGAGCACAGGGGGTGATGGGTGAGCGGGACTCGGTGTGAGTTAGGACACGGGGGCAGTGAGCACAGCGGGTGATGGGTGAGTGGGGCTCGGTGCGAGTTAGGACACGGGGCAGTGAGCACAGGGGGTGATGGGTGAGTGGGACTGGGTGCAAGTTAGGACACGGGGCAGTGAGCACAGAGGGTGATGGGTGAGTGGGACTCGGTGTGAGTTAGGACACGGGGCAGTGAGCACAGAGGGTGATGGGTGAGCGGGACTCGGTGTGAGTTAGGACACGGGGGCAGTTAGCACAGGGGGTGATGGATGAGTGGGACTCGGTGCGAGTTAGGACACGGGGCAGCGAGCACAGCGGGTGATGGGTGAGCGGGACTCGGTGCGAGTTAGGACACGGGGTCAGCGAGCACAGGGGATGATGGGTGATCGGGACTCGGTGTGAGTTAGGACACGGGGTCAGTGAGCACAGGGGGAGATGGGTGAGTGGGACTGGGTGCGAGTTAGGACACGGGGTCAGTGAGCACAGGGGGTGATGGGTGAGTGGGACTGGGTGCGAGTTAGGACACGGGGTCAGTGAGCACAGGGGGTGATGGGTGAGTGGGACTGGGTGTGAGTTAGGACACGGGGTCAGTGAGCACAGGGGGTGATGGGTGAGCGGGACTGGGTACGAGTTAGGACACTGGGCAGTGAGCACAGGGGGTGATGGGTGAGTGGGACTCGGTGTGAGTTAGGACACGGGGGCAGGGGGTGATGGGTGAGCGGGACTCGGTGCGAGTTAGGACAAGGGGCAGTGAGCACAGGGGGTGATGGGTGAGTGGGACTGGGTGTGAGTTAGGACACGGGGGCAGTCAGCACAGTGGGTGATGGGTGAGTGGGACTCGGTGTGAGTTAGGACACGGGGTCAGTGAGCACAGGGGGTGATGGGTGAGTGGGACTCGGTGTGAGTTAGGACACGGGGCAGTGAGCACAGTGGGTGATGGGTGAGCGGGACTCGGTGTGAGTTAGGACACGGGGGCAGTGAGCACAGGGGGTGATGGGTGAGCGGGACTGGGTGTGAGTTAGGACACGGGGCAGTGAGCACAGGGGGTGATGGGTGAGTGGGACTGGGTGTGAGTTAGGACACGGGGCAGTGAGCACAGGGGGTGATCGGTGAGTGGGACTCGGTGCGAGTTAGGACACGGGGGCAGTGAGCACAGCGGGTGATGGGTGAGCGGGACTGGGTGCGAGTTAGGACACGGGGGCAGTGAGCACAGAGGGTGATGGGTGAGTGGGACTGGGTGTGAGTTAGGACACGGGGCAGTGAGCACAGGGGGTGATGGGTGAGCGGGACTGGGTGCGAGTTAGGACACGGGGTCAGTGAGCACAGGGGGTGATGGGTGAGCGGGACTCGGTGTGAGTTAGGACACGGGGCACAGCGGGTGATGGGTGAGCGGGACTCGGTGCGAGTTAAGACACGGGGCACAGCGGGTGATGGGTGAGCGGGACTCGGTGCGAGTTAGGACGCGGGTCAGTGAGCACAGGGGGTGATGGGTGAGTGGGACTGGGTGTGAGTTAGGACACGGGGCAGTGAGCACAGGGGGTGATGGGTGAGTGGGACTGGGTGTGAGTTAGGACAAGGGGGCAGTGAGCACAGGGGGTGATGGGTGAGCGGGACTGGGTGTGAGTTTGGACACGGGGTCAGTGATTACAGGGGGTGATGGGTGAGCGGGACTCGGTGCGAGTTAGGACACGGAGGCAGGGGGTGATGGGTGAGTGGGACTCGGTGCGAGTTAGGACACGGGGGCAGGGGGTGATGGGTGAGTGGGACTCGTTGTGAGTTAGGACACGGGGGCAGGGGGTGATGGGTGAGTGGGACTCGGTGTGAGTTAGGACACGGGGGCAGGGGGTGATGGGTGAGTGGGACTCGTTGCGAGTTAGGACACGGGGGCAGGGGGTGATGGGTGAGTGGGACTCGGTGTGAGTTAGGACACGGGGCAGCGAACACAGGGGGTGATGGGTGAGTGGGACTGGGTGTGAGTTAGGACACGGGGCAGTGAGCACAGGGGGTGATGGGTGAGCGGGACTGGGTGCGAGTTAGGACACGGGGCAGTGAGCACAGGGGGTGATGGGTGAGCGGGACTCGGTGCGAGTTAGGACACGGAGGCAGGGGGTGATGGGTGAGTGGGACTCGGTGCGAGTTAGGACACGGGGGCAGGGGGTGATGGGTGAGTGGGACTCGTTGTGAGTTAGGACACGGGGGCAGGGGCTGATGGGTGAGTGGGACTCGGTGTGAGTTAGGACACGGGGGCAGGGGGTGATGGGTGAGTGGGACTCGGTGCGAGTTAGGACACGGGGGTAGGGGGTGATGGGTGAGTGGGACTCGGTGTGAGTTAGGACACGGGGCAGCGAGCACAGGGGGTGATGGGTGAGCGGGACTCGGTGTGAGTTTGGACACGGGGTCAGTGATTACAGGGGGTGATGGGTGAGCGGGACTCGGTGCGAGTTAGGACACGGGGCAGTGAGCACAGGGGGTGATGGGTGAGCGGGACTGGGTGTGAGTTAGGACACGGGGTCAGTGAGCACAGTGGGTGATTGGTGAGCGGGACTCGTTGCGAGTTAGGACACGGGGGCAGTGAGCACAGGGGGTAATGGGTGAGTGGGACTCGGTGTGAGTTAGGACACGGGTCAGCGAGCACAGAGGGTGATGGGTGAGTGGGACTGGGTGTGAGTTGGAACACGGGGCAGTGAGCACAGTGGGTGATGGGTGAGTGGGACAGGGTGTGAGTTAGGACACGGGGCAGTGAGCACAGGGGGTGATGGGTGAGTGGGACTCGGTGCGAGTTAGGACACGGGGGCAGTGAGCACAGTGGGTGATGGGTGAGTGGGAATCGGTGTGAGTAAGGACACGGGGCACAGCGGGTGATGGGTGAGCGGGACTAGGTGCGAGTTAGGACATGGGGCAGTGAGCACAGGGGGTGATGGGTGAGTGGGACTGGGTGTGAGTTAGGACACGGGGGCAGTGAGCACAGAGGGTGATGGGTGAGTGGGACTCGGTGTGAGTTAGGACACGGGGCAGTGAGCACAGGGGGTGATGGGTGAGCGGGACTCGGTGTGAGTTAGGACACGGGGGCAGTGAGCACAGGGGGTGATGGGTGAGTGGGACTGGGTGTGAGTTAGGACACGGGGCAGTGAGCACAGGGGGTGATCGGTGAGTGGGACTCGGTGCGAGTTAGGATACGGGGGCAGTGAGCACAGGGGGTGATGGGTGAGCGGGACTGGGTGCGAGTTAGGACACGGGGCAGTGAGCACAGGGGGTGATGGGTGAGCGGGACTCGGTGTGAGTTAGGACACGGGGCACAGCGGGTGATGGGTGAGCGGGACTCGGTGCGAGTTAGGACACGGGGCAGTGAGCACAGGGGGTGATGGGTGAGCGGGACTCGGTGCGAGTTAGGACACGGTACAGTGAGCACAGGGGGTGATGGGTGAGCGGGACTGGGTGCGAGTTAGGACACGGGGCAGTGAGAACAGGGGGTGATGGGTGAGCGGGACTCGGTGTGAGTTAGGACACGGGGCACAGCGGGTGATGGGTGAGCGGGATTCGGTGCGAGTTTGGACACGGGGCAGTGAGCACAGGGGGTGATGGGTGAGCGGGACTCGGTGTGAGTTAGGACACGGGTCAGTGAGCACAGGGGGTGATGGGTGAGCGGGAAAGGATGTGAGTTAGGACAAGGGGCAGTGAGCACAGGGGGTGATGGGTGAGCGGGACTTGGTGTGAGTTAGGACACGGGGGCAGTGAGCACAGGGGGTGATGGGTGAGTGGGACTCGGTGTGAGTTAGGACATGGGGGCAGTGAGCACAGGGGGTGATGGGTGAGTGGGACTGGGTGTGAGTTAGGACACGGGGGCAGTGAGCACAGGGGGTGATGGGTGAGTGGGACTGGGTGCGAGTTAGGACACGGGGCAGTGAGCACAGTGGGTGATGGGTGAATGGGACTCGGTGTGAGTTAGGACACGGGGCAGTGATCAAAGGGGGTGATGGGTGAGTGGGACTCGGTGTGAGTTAGGACACGGGTCAGTGAGCACAGGGGGTGATGGGTGAGTGGGACTCGGTGCGAGTTAGGACACGGGGGCAGCGAGCACAGGGAGTGATGGGTGAACGGGACTCGGTGTGAGTTAGGACACGGGTTCAGTGAGCACAGAGGGTGATGGGTGAGCGGGATTCGGTGTGAGTTAGGACACGGGCAGTGAGCACAGGGGGTGATGGGTGAGTGGGACTCGGTGTGAGTTAGGACACGGGGGCAGTGAGCACAGGGGGTGATGGGTGAGCGGGACTCTGTGTGAGTTAGGACACGGGCAGTGAGCACAGGGGGTGATGGGTGAGTGGGACTCGGTGTGAGTTAGGACACGGAGGCAGGGGGTGATGGGTGAGTGGGACTCGGTGCGAGTTAGGACACGGGGGCAGGGGGTGATGGGTGAGTGGGACTCGTTGTGAGTTAGGACACGGGGGCAGGGGGTGATGGGTGAGTGGGACTCGGTGTGAGTTAGGACACGGGGGCAGGGGATGATGGGTGAGTGGGACTCGGTGCGAGTTAGGACACGGGGGCAGGGGGTGATGGGTGAGTGGGACTCGGTGTGAGTTAGGACACGGGGCAGCGAACACAGGGGGTGATGGGTGAGTGGGACTGGGTGTGAGTTAGGACACGGGGGCAGTGAGCACAGGGGGTGATGGGTGAGCGGGACTGGGTGCGAGTTAGGACACGGGGCAGTGAGCACAGGGGGTGATGGGTGAGCGGGACTCGTTGCGAGTTAGGACACGGGGGCAGTGAGCACAGGGGGTAATGGGTGAGTGTAACTCGGTGTGAGTTAGGACACGGGGTCAGTGAGCACAGTGGGTGATGGGTGAGCGGGACTCGGTGTGAGTTAGAACACGGGGTCAGCGAGCACAGAGGGTGATGGGTGAGTGGGACTCGGTGTGAGTTAGGACACGGGGTCAGCGAGCACAGAGGGTGATGGGTGAGTGGGACTGGGTGTGAGTTAGGACACGGGGCAGTGAGCACAGGGGGTGATGGGTGAGTGGGACTGGGTGTGAGTTAGGACACGGGGCAGTGAGCACAGGGGGTGATGGGTGAGTGGGACTGGGTGTGAGTTAGGACACGGGGCAGTGAGCACAGAGGGTGATGGGTGAGTGGGACTCGGTGCGAGTTAGGACACGGGGGCAGTGAGCACAGTGGGTGATGGGTGAGTGGGAATCGGTGTGAGTTAGGACACGGGGCACAGCGGGTGATGGGTGAGCGGGACTGGGTGCGAGTTAGGACATGGGGCAGTGAGCACAGGGGGTGATGGGTGAGCGGGACTCGGTGCGAGTTAGGACGCGGGGCAGTGAGCACAGCGGGTGATGGGTGAGTGGGACTGGGTGTGAGTTAGGACACGGGGCAGTGAGCACAGGGGGTGATGGGTGAGTGGGACTCGGTGTGAGTTAGGACACGGGGTCAGTGAGCAAAGGGGGTGATGGGTGAGTGGGACTCGGTGTGAGTTAGGACACGGGTCAGTGAGCACAGGGGGTGATGGGTGAGTGGGACTCGGTGTGAGTTAGGACACGGGGTCAGTGAGCACAGGGGGTGATGGGTGAGCGGGATTCGGTGTGAGTTAGGACACGGGCAGTGAGCACAGGGGGTGATGGGTGAGTGGGACTCGGTGTGAGTTAGAACACGGGGGCAGTGAGCACAGGGGGTGATGGGTGAGCGGGACTGGGTGTGAGTTAGGACACGGGCAGTGAGCACAGGGGGTGATGGGTGAGTGGGACTGGGTGTGAGTTAGGACACGGGGCAGTGAGCACAGGGGGTGATGGGTGAGTGGGACTCGGTGTGAGTTAGGACACGGAGGCAGGGGGTGATGGGTGAGTGGGACTCGGTGCGAGTTAGGACACGGGGGCAGGGGGTGATGGGTGAGTGGGACTCGTTGTGAGTTAGGACACGGGGGCAGGGGGTGATGGGTGAGTGGGACTCGGTGTGAGTTAGGACACGGGGGCAGGGGATGATGGGTGAGTGGGACTCGGTGCGAGTTAGGACACGGGGGCAGGGGGTGATGGGTGAGTGGGACTCGGTGTGAGTTAGGACACGGGGCAGCGAACACAGGGGGTGATGGGTGAGTGGGACTGGGTGTGAGTTAGGACACGGGGGCAGTGAGCACAGGGGGTGATGGGTGAGCGGGACTGGGTGCGAGTTAGGACACGGGGCAGTGAGCACAGGGGGTGATGGGTGAGTGGGACTGGGTGCGAGTTAGGACACGGGGGCAGTGAGCACAGGGGGTGATGGGTGAGCGGGACTCGGTGTGAGTTAGGACACGGGGCAGCGAGCACAGGGGGTGATGGGTGAGTGGGACTCGGTGCGAGTTAGGACACGGGGGCAGTGAGCACAGTGGGTGATGGGTGAGTGGGAATCGGTGTGAGTTAGGACACGGGGCACAGAGGGTGATGGGTGAGTGGGACTGGGTGTGAGTTAGGACACGGGGCAGTGAGCACAGGGGGTGATGGGTGAGTGGGACTGGGTGTGAGTTAGGACACGGGGCAGTGAGCACAGGGGGTGATGGGTGAGTGGGACTCGGTGCGAGTTAGGACACGGGGGCAGGGGGTGATGGGTGAGTGGGACTCGGTGTGAGTTAGGACACGGGGCAGCGAACACAGGGGGTGATGGGTGAGTGGGACTGGGTGTGAGTTAGGACACGGGGCAGTGAGCACAGGGGGTGATGGGTGAGCGGGACTGGGTGCGAGTTAGGACACGGGGCAGTGAGCACAGGGGGTGATGGGTGAGCGGGACTCGGTGTGAGTTTGGACACGGGGTCAGTGATTACAGGGGGTGATGGGTGAGCGGGACTCGGTGTGAGTTAGGACACGGGTCAGCGAGCACAGAGGGTGATGGGTGAGTGGGACTGGGTGTGAGTTAGGACACGGGGCAGTGAGCACAGGGGGTGATGGGTGAGTGGGACTGGGTGTGAGTTAGGACACGGGGCAGTGAGCACAGGGGGTGATGGGTGAGTGGGACTGGGTGTGAGTTAGGACACGGGGCAGTGAGCACAGGGGGTGATGGGTGAGTGGGACTGGGTGTGAGTTAGGACACGGGGGCAGTGAGCACAGTGGGTGATGGGTGAGTGGGACTGGGTGTGAGTTGGGACACGGGGCAGTGAGCACAGAGGGTGATGGGTGAGTGGGACTCGGTGCGAGTTAGGACACGGGGGCAGTGAGCACAGTGGGTGATGGGTGAGTGGGAATCGGTGTGAGTTAGGACACGGGGCACAGCGGGTGATGGGTGAGCGGGACTAGGTGCGAGTTAGGACATGGGGCAGTGAGCACAGCGGGTGATGGGTGAGTGGGACTGGGTGTGAGTTAGGACACGGGGGCAGTGAGCACCGGGGGTGATGGGTGAGCGGGACTCGGTGCGAGTTAGGACGCGGGGCAGTGAGCACAGGGGGTGATGGGTGAGTGGGACTGGGTGTGAGTTAGGACACGGGGCAGTGAGCACAGGGGGTGATGGGTGAGTGGGACTCGGTGTGAGTTAGGACACGGGGTCAGTGAGCACAGGGGGTGATGGGTGAGTGGGACTGGGTGTGAGTTAGGACACGGGGGCAGTGAGCACAGGGGGTGATGGGTGAGCGGGACTGGGTGTGAGTTAGGACACGGGGGCAGCGAGCACAGGGAGTGATGGGTGAACGGGACTCGGTGTGAGTTAGGACACGGGGTCAGTGAGCACAGGGGGTGATGGGTGAGCGGGATTCGGTGCGAGTTAGGACACGGGTCAGTGAGCACAGGGGGTGATGGGTGAGTGGGACTCGGTGTGAGTTAGGACACGGGGGCAGTGAGCACAGGGGGTGATGGGTGAGTGGGACTCGGTGTGAGTTAGGACACGGGTCAGTGAGCACAGGGGGTGATGGGTGAGTGGTACTCGGTGCGAGTTAGGACACGGGGGCAGTGAGCACAGGGGGTGATGGGTGAGCGGGACTGGGTGTGAGTTAGGACACGGAGGCAGGGGGTGATGGGTGAGTGGGACTCGGTGCGAGTTAGGACACGGGGGCAGGGGGTGATGGGTGAGTGGGACTCGGTGTGAGTTAGGACACGGGGGCAGGGGGTGATGGGTGAGTGGGACTCGGTGTGAGTTAGGACAAGGGGCAGCGAACACAGGGGGTGATGGGTGAGTGGGACTGGGTGTGAGTTAGGACACGGGGCAGTGAGCACAGGGGGTGATGGGTGAGTGGGACTGGGTACGAGTTAGGACACGGGGGCAGTGAGCACAGGGGGTGATGGGTGAGTGGGACTCGGTGCGAGTTAGGACACGGGGGCAGTGAGCACAGTGGGTGATGGGTGAGTGGGAATCGGTGTGAGTTAGGACACGGGGCACAGAGGGTGATGGGTGAGTGGGACTGGGTGTGAGTTAGGACACGGGGCAGTGAGCACAGGGGGTGATGGGTGAGTGGGACTGGGTGTGAGTGAGGACACGGGGCAGTGAGCACAGGGGGTGATGGGTGAGTGGGACTCGGTGCGAGTTAGGACACGGGGGCAGGGGGTGATGGGTGAGTGGGACTCGGTGTGAGTTAGGACACGGGGCAGCGAACACAGGGGGTGATGGGTGAGTGGGACTGGGTGTGAGTTAGGACACGGGGGCAGTGAGCACAGGGGGTGATGGGTGAGCGGGACTGGGTGCGAGTTAGGACACGGGGCAGTGAGCACAGGGGGTGATGGGTGAGCGGGACTCGGTGTGAGTTTGGACACGGGGTCAGTGATTACAGGGGGTGATGGGTGAGCGGGACTCGGTGTGAGTTAGGACACGGGTCAGCGAGCACAGAGGGTGATGGGTGAGTGGGACTGGGTGTGAGTTAGGACACGGGGCAGTGAGCACAGGGGGTGATGGGTGAGTGGGACTGGGTGTGAGTTAGGACACGGGGCAGTGAGCACAGGGGGTGATGGGTGAGTGGGACTGGGTGTGAGTTAGGACACGGGGCAGTGAGCACAGGGGGTGATGGGTGAGTGGGACTGGGTGTGAGTTAGGACACGGGGGCAGTGAGCACAGTGGGTGATGGGTGAGTGGGACTGGGTGTGAGTTAGGACACGGGGCAGTGAGCACAGAGGGTGATGGGTGAGTGGGACTCGGTGCGAGTTAGGACACGGGGGCAGTGAGCACAGTGGGTGATGGGTGAGTGGGAATCGGTGTGAGTTAGGACACGGGGCACAGCGGGTGATGGGTGAGCGGGACTAGGTGCGAGTTAGGACATGGGGCAGTGAGCACAGGGGGTGATGGGTGAGTGGGACTGGGTGTGAGTTAGGACACGGGGGCAGTGAGCACCGGGGGTGATGGGTGAGCGGGACTCGGTGCGAGTTAGGACGCGGGGCAGTGAGCACAGGGGGTGATGGGTGAGTGGGACTGGGTGTGAGTTAGGACACGGGGCAGTGAGCACAGGGGGTGATGGGTGAGTGGGACTCGGTGTGAGTTAGGACACGGGGTCAGTGAGCACAGGGGGTGATGGGTGAGTGGGACTGGGTGTGAGTTAGGACACGGGGGCAGTGAGCACAGGGGGTGATGGGTGAGTGGGACTGGGTGTGAGTTAGGACACGGGGGCAGCGAGCACAGGGAGTGATGGGTGAACGGGACTCGGTGTGAGTTAGGACACGGGGTCAGTGAGCACAGGGGGTGATGGGTGAGCGGGATTCGGTGCGAGTTAGGACACGGGTCAGTGAGCACAGGGGGTGATGGGTGAGTGGGACTCGGTGTGAGTTAGGACACGGGTCAGTGAGCACAGGGGTTGATGGGTGAGTGGTACTCGGTGCGAGTTAGGACACGGGGGCAGTGAGCACAGGGGGTGATGGGTGAGCGGAACTGGGTGTGAGTTAGGACACGGAGGCAGGGGGTGATGGGTGAGTGGGACTCGGTGCGAGTTAGGACACGGGGGCAGGGGGTGATGGGTGAGTGGGACTCGGTGTGAGTTAGGACACGGGGGCAGGGGGTGATGGGTGAGTGGGACTCGGTGTGAGTTAGGACAAGGGGCAGCGAACACAGGGGGTGATGGGTGAGTGGGACTGGGTGTGAGTTAGGACACGGGGCAGTGAGCACAGGGGGTGATGGGTGAGTGGGACTGGGTGCGAGTTAGGACACGGGGGCAGTGAGCACAGGGGGTGATGGGTGAGCGGGACTCGGTGTGAGTTAGGACACGGGGCAGTGAGCACAGGGGGTGATGGGTGAGTGGGACTCGGTGCGAGTTAGGACACGGGGGCAGTGAGCACAGTGGGTGATGGGTGAGTGGGAATCGGTGTGAGTTAGGACACGGGGCACAGAGGGTGATGGGTGAGTGGGACTGGGTGTGAGTTAGGACACGGGTCAGTGAGCACAGGGGGTGATGGGTGAGCGGGACTGGGTGCGAGTTAGGACACGGGGGCAGCGAGCACAGGGAGTGATGGGTGAACGGGACTCGGTGTGAGTTAGGACACGGGGTCAGTGAGCACAGGGGGTGATGGGTGAGCGGGATTCGGTGTGAGTTAGGACACGGGCAGTGAGCACAGGGGGTGATGGGTGAGTGGGACTCGGTGTGAGTTAGGACACGGGGGCAGTGAGCACAGTGGGTGATGGGTGAGCGGGACTCGGTGTGAGTTAGGACACGGGCAGTGAGCACAGGGGGTGATGGGTGAGTGGGACTGGGTGTGAGTTAGGACACGGGGCAGTGAGCACAGGGGGTGATGGGTGAGTGGGACTCGGTGTGAGTTAGGACACGGGGGCAGTGAGCACAGGGGGTGATGGGTGAGCGGGACTCGGTGTGAGTTAGGACACGGGGGCAGTGAGCACAGGGGGTGATGGGTGAGTGGGACTCGGTGTGAGTTAGGACACGGAGGCAGGGGGTGATGGGTGAGTGGGACACGGTGCGAGTTAGGACACGGGGGCAGGGGGTGATGGGTGAGTGGGACTCGTTGTGAGTTAGGACACGGGGGCAGGGGGTGATGGGTGAGTGGGACTCGTTGTGAGTTAGGACACGGGGGCAGGGGGTGATGGGTGAGTGGGACTCGGTGTGAGTTAGGACACGGGGGCAGGGGATGATGGGTGAGTGGGACTCGGTGCGAGTTAGGACACGGGGGCAGGGGGTGATGGGTGAGTGGGACTCGGTGTGAGTTAGGACACGGGGCAGCGAACACAGGGGGTGATGGGTGAGTGGGACTGGGTGTGAGTTAGGACACGGGGGCAGTGAGCACAGGGGGTGATGGGTGAGCGGGACTGGGTGCGAGTTAGGACACGGGGCAGTGAGCACAGGGGGTGATGGGTGAGTGGGACTGGGTGCGAGTTAGGACACGGGGGCAGTGAGCACAGGGGGTGATGGGTGAGCGGGACTCGGTGTGAGTTAGGACACGGGGCAGTGAGCACAGGGGGTGATGGGTGAGTGGGACTCGGTGCGAGTTAGGACACGGGGGCAGTGAGCACAGTGGGTGATGGGTGAGTGGGAATCGGTGTGAGTTAGGACACGGGGCACAGAGGGTGATGGGTGAGTGGGACTGGGTGTGAGTTAGGACACGGGGCAGTGAGCACAGGGGGTGATGGGTGAGTGGGACTCGGTGTGAGTTAGGACACGGGGCAGTGAGCAAAGGGGGTGATGGGTGAGTGGGACTCGGTGCGAGTTAGGACACGGGCAGTGAGCACAGGGGGTGATGGGTGAGTGGGACTCGGTGTGAGTTAGGACACGGGGGCAGTGAGCACAGGGGGTGATGGGTGAGCGGGACTCGGTGTGAGTTAGGACACGGGCAGTGAGCACAGGGGGTGATGGGTGAGTGGGACTGGGTGTGAGTTAGGACACGGGGCAGTGAGCACAGGGGGTGATGGGTGAGTGGGACTCGGTGTGAGTTAGGACACGGGGGCAGTGAGCACAGGGGGTGATGGGTGAGCGGGACTCGGTGTGAGTTAGGACACGGGGGCAGTGAGCACAGGGGGTGATGGGTGAGTGGGACTCGGTGTGAGTTAGGACACGGAGGCAGGGGGTGATGGGTGAGTGGGACTCGGTGCGAGTTAGGACACGGGGGCAGGGGGTGATGGGTGAGTGGGACTCGTTGTGAGTTAGGACACGGGGGCAGGGGGTGATGGGTGAGTGGGACTCGGTGTGAGTTAGGACACGGGGGCAGGGGATGATGGGTGAGTGGGACTCGGTGCGAGTTAGGACACGGGGGCAGGGGGTGATGGGTGAGTGGGACTCGGTGTGAGTTAGGACACGGGGCAGCGAACACAGGGGGTGATGGGTGAGTGGGACTGGGTGTGAGTTAGGACACGGGGGCAGTGAGCACAGGGGGTGATGGGTGAGCGGGACTGGGTGCGTGTTAGGACACGGGGCAGTGATTACAGGGGGTGATGGGTGAGCGGGACTCGGTGTGAGTTTGGACACGGGGTCAGTGATTACAGGGGGTGATGGGTGAGCGGGACTCGGTGTGAGTTAGGACACGGGTCAGCGAGCACAGAGGGTGATGGGTGAGTGGGACTGGGTGTGAGTTAGGACACGGGGCAGTGAGCACAGGGGGTGATGGGTGAGTGGGACTGGGTGTGAGTTAGGACACGGGGCAGTGAGCACAGGGGGTGATGGGTGAGTGGGACTGGGTGTGAGTTAGGACACGGGGCAGTGAGCACAGGGGGTGATGGGTGAGTGGGACTGGGTGTGAGTTAGGACACGGGGGCAGTGAGCACAGTGGGTGATGGGTGAGTGGGACTGGGTGTGAGTTAGGACACGGGGCAGTGAGCACAGGGGGTGATGGGTGAGTGGGACTCGGTGCGAGTTAGGACACGGGGGCAGTGAGCACAGTGGGTGATGGGTGAGTGGGAATCGGTGTGAGTTAGGACACGGGGCACAGCGGGTGATGGGTGAGCGGGACGAGGTGCGAGTTAGGACATGGGGCAGTGAGCACAGGGGGTGATGGGTGAGCGGGACTCGGTGCGAGTTAGGACGCGGGGCAGTGAGCACAGGGGGTGATGAGTGAGCGGGACTCGGTGCGAGTTAGGACACAGGGTCAGTGAGCACAGGGGGTGATGGGTGAGTGGGACTGGGTGTGAGTTAGGACACGGGGCAGTGAGCACAGGGGGTGATGGGTGAGTGGGACTCGGTATGAGTTAGGACACGGGGCAGTGAGCAAAGGGGGTGATGGGTGAGTGGGACTCGGTGTGAGTTAGGACACGGGTCAGTGAGCACAGTGGGTGATGGGTGAGTGGGACTCGGTGCGAGTTAGGACACGGGCTCAGTGAGCACAGGGGGTGATGGGTGAGCGGGATTCGGTGTGAGTTAGGACACGGGCAGTGAGCACAGGGGGTGATGGGTGAGTGGGACTCGGTGTGAGTTAGGACACGGGGGCAGCGAGCACAGGGAGTGATGGGTGAACGGGACTCGGTGTGAGTTAGGACACGGGCTCAGTGAGCACAGGGGGTGATGGGTGAGCGGGATTCGGTGTGAGTTAGGACACGGGCAGTGAGCACAGGGGGTGATGGGTGAGTGGGACTCGGTGTGAGTTAGGACACGGGGGCAGTGAGCACAGGGGGTGATGGGTGAGCGGGACTCGGTGTGAGTTAGGACACGGGCAGTGAGCACAGGGGGTGATGGGTGAGTGGGACTCGGTGTGAGTTAGGACACGGACGCAGGGGGTGATGGGTGAGTGGGACTCGGTGCGAGTTAGGACACGGGGACAGGGGGTGATGGGTGAGTGGGACTCGTTGTGAGTTAGGACACGGGGCAGGGGGTGATGGGTGAATGGGACTCGGTGTGAGTTAGGACACGGGGGCAGGGGATGATGGGTGAGTGGGACGCGGTGCGAGTTAGGACACGGGGGCAGGGGGTGATGGGTGAGTGGGACTCGGTGTGAGTTAGGACACGGGGCAGCGAACACAGGGGGTGATGGGTGAGTGGGACTGGGTGTGAGTTAGGACACGGGGGCAGTGAGCACAGGGGGTGATGGGTGAGCGGGACTGGGTGCGAGTTAGGACACGGGGCAGTGAGCACAGGGGGTGATGGGTGAGCGGGACTCAGTGTGAGTTTGGACACGGGGTCAGTGATTACAGGGGGTGATGGGTGAGCGGGACTCGGTGCGAGTTAGGACACGGGGCAGTGAGCACAGGGGGTGATGGGTGAGCGGGACTGGGTGTGAGTTTGGACACGGGGTCAGTGAGCACAGTGGGTGATGGGTGAGCGGGACTCGGTGTGAGTTAGGACACGGGTCACCGAGCACAGAGGGTGATGGGTGAGTGGGACTGGGTGTGAGTTAGGACACGGGGCAGTGAGCACAGGGGGTGATGGGTGAGCGGGACTCGGTGTGAGTTAGGACACGGGGCACAGCGGGTGATGAGTGAGCGGGATTCGGTGCGAGTTTGGACACGGGGCAGTGAGCACAGGGGGTGATGGGTGAGCGGGACTCGGTGTGAGTTAGGACACGGGGTCAGTGAGCACAGAGGGTGATGGGTGAGTGGGACTGGGTGTGAGTTTGGACAAGGGGGCAGTGAGCACAGGGGGTGATGGGTGAGTGGGACTCGGTGTGAGTTAGGACACGGGGGCAGTGAGCACAGGGGGTGATGGGTGAGTGGGACTCGGTGTGAGTTAGGACACGGGGGCAGTGAGCACAGGGGGTGATGGGTGAGTGGGACTGGGTGCGAGTTAGGACACGGGGCAGTGAGCACAGGGGGTGATGGGTGAGTGGGACTCGGTGTGAGTTAGGACACGGGGGCAGTGAGCACAGGGGGTGATGGGTGAGTGGGACTGGGTGCGAGTTAGGACACGGGGCAGTGAGCACAGGGGGTGATGGGTGAGTGGGACTCGGTGCGAGTTAGGACACGGGGGCAGCGAGCACAGGGAGTGATGGGTGAACGGGACTCGGTGTGAGTTAGGACACGGGGTCAGTGAGCACAGGGGGTGATGGGTGAGCGGGATTCGGTGTGAGTTAGGACACGGGCAGTGAGCACAGGGGGTGATGGGTGAGTGGGACTCGGTGTGAGTTAGGACACGGGGGCAGTGAGCACAGGGGGTGATGGGTGAGCGGGACTCGGTGTGAGTTAGGACACGGGCAGTGAGCACAGGGGGTGATGGGTGAGTGGGACTCGGTGTGAGTTAGGACACGGAGGCAGGGGGTGATGGGTGAGTGGGACTCGGTGCGAGTTAGGACACGGGGGCAGGGGGTGATGGGTGAGTGGGACTCGGTGTGAATTAGGACACGGGGGCAGGGGGTGATGGGTGAGTGGGACTCGGTGTGAGTTAGGACACGGGGGCAGGGGATGATGGGTGAGTGGGACTCGGTGCGAGTTAGGACACGGGGGCAGGGGGTGATGGGTGAGTGGGACTCGGTGTGAGTTAGGACACGGGGCAGCGAACACAGGGGGTGATGGGTGAGTGGGACTGGGTGTGAGTTAGGACACGGGGGCAGTGAGCACAGGGGGTGATGGGTGAGCGGGACTGGGTGCGAGTTAGGACACGGGGCAGTGAGCACAGGGGGTGATGGGTGAACGGGACTCGGTGTGAGTTTGGACACGGGGTCAGTGATTACAGGGGGTGATGGGTGAGCGGGACTCGGTGCGAGTTAGGACACGGGGCAGTGAGCACAGGGGGTGATGGGTGAGCGGGACTGGGTGTGAGTTAGGACACGGGGTCAGTGAGCACAGTGGGTGATGGGTGAGTGGGACTCGTTGCGAGTTAGGACACGGGGGCAGTGAGCACAGGGGGTAATGGGTGAGTGTAACTCGGTGTGAGTTAGGACACGGGGTCAGTGAGCACAGGGGGTGATGGGTGAGTGGGACTCGGTGCGAGTTAGGACACGGGGGCAGTGAGCACAGTGGGTGATGGGTAAGTGGGAATCGGTGTGAGTTAGAACACGGGTCAGCGAGCACAGAGGGTGATGGGTGAGTGGGACTGGGTGTGAGTTAGGACACGGGGCAGTGAGCACAGGGGGTGATGGGTGAGTGGGACTGGGTGTGAGTTAGGACACGGGGCAGTGAGCACAGGGGGTGATGGGTGAGTGGGACTGGGTGTGAGTTAGGACACGGGGCAGTGAGCACAGGGGGTGATGGGTGAGTGGGACTGGGTGTGAGTTAGGACACGGGGGCAGTGAGCACAGTGGGTGATGGGTGAGTGGGACTGGGTGTGAGTTAGGACACGGGGCAGTGAGCACAGGGGGTGATGGGTGAGTGGGACTCGGTGCGAGTTAGGACACGGGGGCAGTGAGCACAGTGGGTGATGGGTGAGTGGGAATCGGTGTGAGTTAGGACACGGGGCACAGCGGGTGATGGGTGAGCGGGACTAGGTGCGAGTTAGGACATGGGGCAGTGAGCACAGGGGGTGATGGGTGAGCGGGACTCGGTGCGAGTTAGGACGCGGGGCAGTGAGCACAGGGGGTGATGGGTGAGTGGGACTGGGTGTGAGTTAGGACACGGGGCAGTGAGCAAAGTGGGTGATGGGTGAGTGGGACTCGGTGTGAGTTAGGACACGGGGGCAGTGAGCACAGGGGGTGAAGGGTGAGCGGGATTCGGTGTGAGTTAGGACACGGGCAGTGAGCACAGGGGGTGATGGGTGAGTGGGACTCGGTGTGAGTTAGGACACGGGGGCAGTGAGCACAGGGGGTGATGGGTGAGCGGGACTCGGTGTGAGTTAGGACACGGGCAGTGAGCACAGGGGGTGATGGGTGAGTGGGACTCGGTGTGAGTTAGGACACGGAGGCAGGGGGTGATGGGTGAGTGGGACTCGGTGTGAGTTAGGACACGGGGGCAGGGGGTGATGGGTGAGTGGGACTCGTTGTGAGTTAGGACACGGGGGCAGTGGGTGATGGGTGAGTGGGACTCGGTGTGAGTTAGGACACGGGGGCAGGGGATGATGGGTGAGTGGGACTCGGTGCGAGTTAGGACACGGGGGCAGTGGGTGATGGGTGAGTGGGACTCGGTGTGAGTTAGGACACGGGGCAGCGAACACAGAGGGTGATGGGTGAGTGGGACTGGGTGTGAGTTAGGACACGGGGGCAGTGAGCACAGGGGGTGATGGGTGAGCAGGACTGGGTGCGAGTTAGGACACGGGGCAGTGAGCACAGGGGGTGATGGGTGAGCGGGACTCGGTGTGAGTTTGGACACGGGGTCAGTGATTACAGGGGGTGATGGGTGAGCGGGACTCGGTGTGAGTTAGGACACGGGTCAGCGAGCACAGAGGGTGATGGGTGAGTGGGACTGGGTGTGAGATAGGACACGGGGCAGTGAGCACAGGGGGTGATGGGTGAGTGGGACTGGGTGTGAGTTAGGACACGGGGCAGTGAGCACAGGGGGTGATGGGTGAGTGGGACTGGGTGTGAGTTAGGACACGGGGCAGTGAGCACAGGGGGTGATGGGTGAGTGGGACTGGGTGTGAGTTAGGACACGGGGGCAGTGAGCACAGTGGGTGATGGGTGAGTGGGACTGGGTGTGAGTTAGGACACGGGGCAGTGAGCACAGGGGGTGATGGGTGAGTGGGACTCGGTGCGAGTTAGGACACGGGGGCAGGGGGTGATGGGTGAGTGGGACTCGGTGTGAGTTAGGACACGGGGCAGCGAACACAGAGGGTGATGGGTGAGTGGGACTGGGTGTGAGTTAGGACACGGGGGCAGTGAGCACAGGGGGTGATGGGTGAGCAGGACTGGGTGCGAGTTAGGACACGGGGCAGTGAGCACAGGGGGTGATGGGTGAGCGGGACTCGGTGTGAGTTTGGACACGGGGTCAGTGATTACAGGGGGTGATGGGTGAGCGGGACTCGGTGTGAGTTAGGACACGGGTCAGCGAGCACAGAGGGTGATGGGTGAGTGGGACTGGGTGTGAGTTAGGACACGGGGCAGTGAGCACAGGGGGTGATGGGTGAGTGGGACTGGGTGTGAGTTAGGACACGGGGCAGTGAGCACAGGGGGTGATGGGTGAGTGGGACTGGGTGTGAGTTAGGACACGGGGCAGTGAGCACAGGGGGTGATGGGTGAGTGGGACTGGGTGTGAGTTAGGACACGGGGGCAGTGAGCACAGTGGGTGATGGGTGAGTGGGACTGGGTGTGAGTTAGGACACGGGGCAGTGAGCACAGGGGGTGATGGGTGAGTGGGACTGGGTGTGAGTTAGGACACGGGGTCAGTGAGCACAGGGGGGTGATGGGTGAGTGGGACTCGGTGTGAGTTAGGACACGGGGCACAGCGGGTGATGGGTGAGCGGGACTAGGTGCGAGTTAGGACATGGGGCAGTGAGCACAGGGGGTGATGGGTGAGCGGGACTCGGTGCGAGTTAGGACGCGGGGCAGTGAGCACAGGGGGTGATGGGTGAGTGGGACTGGGTGTGAGTTAGGACACGGAGGCAGGGGGTGATGGGTGAGTGGGACTGGGTGTGAGTTAGGACACGGGGGCAGTGAGCACAGGGGGTGATGGGTGATCGGGACTCGGTGTGAGTTAGGACACGGGCAGTGAGCACAGGGGGTGATGAGTGAGTGGGACTCGGTGTGAGTTAGGACACGGAGGCAGGGGGTGATGGGTGAGTGGGACTCGGTGCGAGTTAGGACACGGGGGCAGGGGGTGATGGGTGAGTGGGACTCGTTGTGAGTTAGGACACGGGGGCAGGGGGTGATGGGTGAGTGGGACTCGGTGTGAGTTAGGACACGGGGGCAGGGGATGATGGGTGAGTGGGACTCGGTGCGAGTTAGGACACGGGGGCAGGGGGTGATGGGTGAGTGGGACTCGGTGTGAGTTAGGACACGGGGCAGCGAACACAGGGGGTGATGGGTGAGTGGGACTGGGAGTGAGTTAGGACACGGGGGCAGTGAGCACAGGGGGTGATGGGTGAGCGGGACTGGGTGCGAGTTAGGACACGGGGCAGTGAGCACAGGGGGTGATGGGTGAGCGGGACTCGGTGTGAGTTTGGACACGGGGTCAGTGATTACAGGGGGTGATGGGTGAGCGGGACTCGGTGCGAGTTAGGACACGGGGCAGTGAGCACAGGGGGTGATGGATGAGCGGGACTGGGTGTGAGTTAGGACACGGGGTCAGTGAGCACAGTGGGTGATGGGTGAGCGGGACTCGTTGCGAGTTAGGACACGGGGGCAGTGAGCACAGGGGGTAATGGGTGAGTGTAACTCGGTGTGAGTTAGGACACGGGGTCAGTGAGCACAGGGGGTGATGGGTGAGCGGGACTGGGTGTGAGTTAGGACACGAGGCAGTGAGCACAGGGGGTGATGGGTGAGCGGAACTGGGTGTGAGTTAGGACACGGGGCAGTGAGCACAGGGGGTGATGGGTGAGCGGGACTGGGTGCGAGTTAGGACACGAGGCAGTGAGCACAGGGGGTGGTGGGTGAGCGGGACTGGGTGTGAGTTAGGACATGGGGCAGTGAGCACAGGGGGTGATGGGTGAGTGGGACTCGGTGTGAGTTAGGACATGGGGCAGTGAGCACAGAGTGTGATGGGTGCGCGGGACTGGGTGTGAGTTAGGACACGGGGTCAGTGAGCACAGCGGGTGATGGGTGAGCGGGACTGGGTGTGAGTTAGGACACGGGGGCAGTGAGCACAGGGGGTGATGGGTGAGCGGGACTGGGTGTGAGTTAGGACATGGGGCAGTGAGCACAAGGGGTGATGGGTGAGTGGGACTGGGTGTGAGTTAGGACATGGGGTCAGTGAGCACAGGGGGTGATGGGTGAGTGGGACTCGGTGCGAGTTAGGACACGGGGTCAGTGAGCACAGGGGGTGATGGGTGAGTGGGACTGGGTGTGAGTTAGGACACGGGGCAGTGAGCACAGGGGGTGATGGGTGAGTGGGACTGGGTGTGAGTTAGGACACGGGGTCAGTGAGCACAGGGGGTGATGGGTGAGCGGGACTCGGTGCGAGTTAGGACATGGGGCAGTGAGCACAGGGGGTGATGGGTGAGTGGGACTCGGTGCGAGTTAGGACATGGGGCAGTGAGCACAGGGGGTGATGGGTGAGTGGGACTGGGTGTGAGTTAGGACACGGGGTCAGTGAGCACAGTGGGTGATGGGTGAGTGGGACTGGGTGTGAGTTAGGACACGGGGGCAGTGAGCACAGGGGGTAATGGGTGAGTGTAACTCGGTGTGAGTTAGGACACGGGGTCAGTGAGCACAGGGGGTGATGGGTGAGTGGGACTCGGTGCGAGTTAGGACACGGGGGCAGTGAGCACAGTGGGTGATGGGTAAGTGGGAATCGGTGTGAGTTAGAACACGGGTCAGCGAGCACAGAGGGTGATGGGTGAGTGGGACTGGGTGTGAGTTAGGACACGGGGCAGTGAGCACAGGGGGTGATGGGTGAGTGGGACTGGGTGTGAGTTAGGACACGGGGCAGTGAGCACAGGGGGTGATGGGTGAGTGGGACTGGGTGTGAGTTAGGACACGGGGCAGTGAGCACAGGGGGTGATGGGTGAGTGGGACTGGGTGTGAGTTAGGACACGGGGGCAGTGAGCACAGTGGGTGATGGGTGAGTGGGACTGGGTGTGAGTTAGGACACGGGGCAGTGAGCACAGGGGGTGATGGGTGAGTGGGACTCGGTGCGAGTTAGGACACGGGGGCAGTGAGCACAGTGGGTGATGGGTGAGTGGGAATCGGTGTGAGTTAGGACACGGGGCACAGCGGGTGATGGGTGAGCGGGACTAGGTGCGAGTTAGGACATGGGGCAGTGAGCACAGGGGGTGATGGGTGAGCGGGACTCGGTGCGAGTTAGGACGCGGGGCAGTGAGCACAGGGGGTGATGGGTGAGTGGGACTGGGTGTGAGTTAGGACACGGGGCAGTGAGCAAAGTGGGTGATGGGTGAGTGGGACTCGGTGTGAGTTAGGACACGGGGGCAGTGAGCACAGGGGGTGAAGGGTGAGCGGGATTCGGTGTGAGTTAGGACACGGGCAGTGAGCACAGGGGGTGATGGGTGAGTGGGACTCGGTGTGAGTTAGGACACGGGGGCAGTGAGCACAGGGGGTGATGGGTGAGCGGGACTCGGTGTGAGTTAGGACACGGGCAGTGAGCACAGGGGGTGATGGGTGAGTGGGACTCGGTGTGAGTTAGGACACGGAGGCAGGGGGTGATGGGTGAGTGGGACTCGGTGTGAGTTAGGACACGGGGGCAGGGGGTGATGGGTGAGTGGGACTCGTTGTGAGTTAGGACACGGGGGCAGTGGGTGATGGGTGAGTGGGACTCGGTGTGAGTTAGGACACGGGGGCAGGGGATGATGGGTGAGTGGGACTCGGTGCGAGTTAGGACACGGGGGCAGGGGGTGATGGGTGAGTGGGACTCGGTGTGAGTTAGGACACGGGGCAGCGAACACAGAGGGTGATGGGTGAGTGGGACTGGGTGTGAGTTAGGACACGGGGGCAGTGAGCACAGGGGGTGATGGGTGAGCAGGACTGGGTGCGAGTTAGGACACGGGGCAGTGAGCACAGGGGGTGATGGGTGAGCGGGACTCGGTGTGAGTTTGGACACGGGGTCAGTGATTACAGGGGGTGATGGGTGAGCGGGACTCGGTGTGAGTTAGGACACGGGTCAGCGAGCACAGAGGGTGATGGGTGAGTGGGACTGGGTGTGAGTTAGGACACGGGGCAGTGAGCACAGGGGGTGATGGGTGAGTGGGACTGGGTGTGAGTTAGGACACGGGGCAGTGAGCACAGGGGGTGATGGGTGAGTGGGACTGGGTGTGAGTTAGGACACGGGGCAGTGAGCACAGGGGGTGATGGGTGAGTGGGACTGGGTGTGAGTTAGGACACGGGGGCAGTGAGCACAGTGGGTGATGGGTGAGTGGGACTGGGTGTGAGTTAGGACACGGGGCAGTGAGCACAGGGGGTGATGGGTGAGTGGGACTCGGTGCGAGTTAGGACACGGGGGCAGGGGGTGATGGGTGAGTGGGACTCGGTGTGAGTTAGGACACGGGGCAGCGAACACAGAGGGTGATGGGTGAGTGGGACTGGGTGTGAGTTAGGACACGGGGGCAGTGAGCACAGGGGGTGATGGGTGAGCAGGACTGGGTGCGAGTTAGGACACGGGGCAGTGAGCACAGGGGGTGATGGGTGAGCGGGACTCGGTGTGAGTTTGGACACGGGGTCAGTGATTACAGGGGGTGATGGGTGAGCGGGACTCGGTGTGAGTTAGGACACGGGTCAGCGAGCACAGAGGGTGATGGGTGAGTGGGACTGGGTGTGAGTTAGGACACGGGGCAGTGAGCACAGGGGGTGATGGGTGAGTGGGACTGGGTGTGAGTTAGGACACGGGGCAGTGAGCACAGGGGGTGATGGGTGAGTGGGACTGGGTGTGAGTTAGGACACGGGGCAGTGAGCACAGGGGGTGATGGGTGAGTGGGACTGGGTGTGAGTTAGGACACGGGGGCAGTGAGCACAGTGGGTGATGGGTGAGTGGGACTGGGTGTGAGTTAGGACACGGGGCAGTGAGCACAGGGGGTGATGGGTGAGTGGGACTGGGTGTGAGTTAGGACACGGGGTCAGTGAGCACAGGGGGGTGATGGGTGAGTGGGACTCGGTGTGAGTTAGGACACGGGGCACAGCGGGTGATGGGTGAGCGGGACTAGGTGCGAGTTAGGACATGGGGCAGTGAGCACAGGGGGTGATGGGTGAGCGGGACTCGGTGCGAGTTAGGACGCGGGGCAGTGAGCACAGGGGGTGATGGGTGAGTGGGACTGGGTGTGAGTTAGGACACGGAGGCAGGGGGTGATGGGTGAGTGGGACTGGGTGTGAGTTAGGACACGGGGGCAGTGAGCACAGGGGGTGATGGGTGATCGGGACTCGGTGTGAGTTAGGACACGGGCAGTGAGCACAGGGGGTGATGAGTGAGTGGGACTCGGTGTGAGTTAGGACACGGAGGCAGGGGGTGATGGGTGAGTGGGACTCGGTGCGAGTTAGGACACGGGGGCAGGGGGTGATGGGTGAGTGGGACTCGTTGTGAGTTAGGACACGGGGGCAGGGGGTGATGGGTGAGTGGGACTCGGTGTGAGTTAGGACACGGGGGCAGGGGATGATGGGTGAGTGGGACTCGGTGCGAGTTAGGACACGGGGGCAGGGGGTGATGGGTGAGTGGGACTCGGTGTGAGTTAGGACACGGGGCAGCGAACACAGGGGGTGATGGGTGAGTGGGACTGGGAGTGAGTTAGGACACGGGGGCAGTGAGCACAGGGGGTGATGGGTGAGCGGGACTGGGTGCGAGTTAGGACACGGGGCAGTGAGCACAGGGGGTGATGGGTGAGCGGGACTCGGTGTGAGTTTGGACACGGGGTCAGTGATTACAGGGGGTGATGGGTGAGCGGGACTCGGTGCGAGTTAGGACACGGGGCAGTGAGCACAGGGGGTGATGGATGAGCGGGACTGGGTGTGAGTTAGGACACGGGGTCAGTGAGCACAGTGGGTGATGGGTGAGCGGGACTCGTTGCGAGTTAGGACACGGGGGCAGTGAGCACAGGGGGTAATGGGTGAGTGTAACTCGGTGTGAGTTAGGACACGGGGTCAGTGAGCACAGGGGGTGATGGGTGAGCGGGACTGGGTGTGAGTTAGGACACGAGGCAGTGAGCACAGGGGGTGATGGGTGAGCGGAACTGGGTGTGAGTTAGGACACGGGGCAGTGAGCACAGGGGGTGATGGGTGAGCGGGACTGGGTGCGAGTTAGGACACGAGGCAGTGAGCACAGGGGGTGGTGGGTGAGCGGGACTGGGTGTGAGTTAGGACATGGGGCAGTGAGCACAGGGGGTGATGGGTGAGTGGGACTCGGTGTGAGTTAGGACACGGTGGCAGTGAGCACAGGGGGTGATGGGTGAGTGGGACTGGGTGCGAGTTAGGACACGGGGGCAGTGAGCACAGGGGGTGATGGGTGAGCGGGACTGGGTGTGAGTTAGGACATGGGGCAGTGAGCACAAGGGGTGATGGGTGAGTGGGACTGGGTGTGAGTTAGGACATGGGGTCAGTGAGCACAGGGGGTGATGGGTGAGTGGGACTCGGTGCGAGTTAGGACACGGGGTCAGTGAGCACAGGGGGTGATGGGTGAGTGGGACTGGGTGTGAGTTAGGACACGGGGCAGTGAGCACAGGGGGTGATGGGTGAGTGGGACTGGGTGTGAGTTAGGACACGGGGTCAGTGAGCACAGGGGGTGATGGGTGAGCGGGACTCGGTGCGAGTTAGGACATGGGGCAGTGAGCACAGGGGGTGATGGGTGAGTGGGACTCGGTGCGAGTTAGGACATGGGGCAGTGAGCACAGGGGGTGATGGGTGAGTGGGACTGGGTGTGAGTTAGGACACGGGGTCAGTGAGCACAGTGGGTGATGGGTGAGTGGGACTGGGTGTGAGTTAGGACACGGGGCAGTGAGCACAGGGGGAGATGGGTGAGTGGGACTCGGTGTGAGTTAGGACACGGGGCACAGGGGGTGATGGGTGAGTGGGACTCGGTGTGAGTTAGGACACGGGTCAGTGAGCACAGTGGGTGATGGGTGAGCGGGACTGGGTGTGAGTTAGGACACGGGGCAGTGAGCACAGGGGGAGATGGGTGAGTGGGACTCGGTGTGAGTTAGGACACGGGTCAGTGAGCACAGGGGGTGATGGGTGAGTGGGACTGGGTGTGAGTTAGGACACGGGGCAGTGAGCACAGGGGGAGATGGGTGAGTGGGACTCGGTGTGAGTTAGGACACGGGGTCAGTGAGCACAGGGGGTGATGGGTGAGTGGGACTGGGTGTGAGTTAGGACACGGGGCAGTGAGCACAGGGGGTGATGGGTGAGTGGGACTGGGTGCGAGTTAGGACACGGGGTCAGTGAGCACAGGGGGTGATGGGTGAGTGGGACTCGGTGTGAGTTAGGACACGGGGCACAGGGGGTGATGGGTGAGCGGGACTCGGTGCGAGTTTAGAAGACGGGGGCAGATGAGCTTTGGATCACCTCGAGTTTACGTCGGGTAGAACGTGGGGCGGCCGGCCAGGAGAACCTTTGGTCTCTGTCATGTATGTAACCATGTAACTGTAACCTTAATGCAACTCCTGCACACTGTACTTTTACCCTAGAAATGCACAGCCTGACCACAAGGGGGTGAACTTGTGGGAGACAATCCTCACCTTGGGTTTCCAGGTATAAAAGGGGTTTCTGTCACTCCTTGGTCCTGGGAATAAAGTGAAGGTCACGTAGTGACTGTGTGTGCAGTGCATGCCTCGTGTGAGTTTTGTGGTAAGGTGAAGGGTCACCACAGTGAGCTATCCCAAATATCTCCCAATTTCCTAATATCTCCCTCAGTACCGCCCCTCCGACAGAGCGGCACTCCCTCAGTACCGCCCCCTCCGACAGAGCGGCACTCCCTCAGTGCCGCCCCTCCGACAGTGCGGCACTCCCTCAGTACTGCCCCTCCGACAGTGTGACTCTCCCTCAGTACTGCCCCTCCGACAGAGCGGCGCTCCCTCAGTACTGCCCCTCCGACAGTGCGGCGCTCCCTCAGTGCTGCCCCTCCGACAGTGCGGCACTCCCTCAGTACTGCCCCTCCGACAGTGCGGCGCTCCCTCAGTACTGCCCCTCCGACGGTGTGACTCTCCCTCAGTACTGCCCCTCCCACAGTGCGGTGCTCCCTCAGTACTGCCCCTCCGACAGTGCGGCGCTCCCTCAGCAGTGCCCCTCCGACAGTGCGGCACTCCCTCAGTACTGCCCCTCCGACAGCGCAGTATGGCGCTCCCTCAGCACTGCCCCTCCGACAGTGCGGCGCTCCCTCAGTACTGCCCCTCCGACAGTGTGACTCTCCCTCAGTACTGCCCCTCCGACAGTGCGGCACTCCCTCAGTACTGACCCTCCCACAGTGCGGCACTCCCTCAGTACTGCCCCTCCGACAGTGCGGCACTCCCTCAGTACTGACCCTCCGACAGTGCGGCACTCCCTCAGTACTGCCTCTCCGACAGTGCGGCACTCCCTCAGTACTGCCCCTCCGACAGTGCGGCACTCCCTCAGTACTGCACTTGCGTCTCAGCCTAGATTTTTGTGCTCAACTCCCTTGAGTCGGACTTGAACCCACAGCCTTCTGACTCAGAGGCGAGAAAGACATTGAGAGAGGGAGAGGGCGAGCACAAAATCACTGACAACTGGTAGCATTGCGTATGGTCACTCAACGCCTAAATGGGAGGTGCAGCGAAAGTGATTTGTGGTCCATTTACTGTGGTTCTGCTCACCCAGTTTGGCTGACAAGTTTATTCATCAAGGGTTGACCACTGTGTCTTCGAAGCTTGGCAGGTGTTATTGGACAGGATGTTCGCGAACCACATGAGAAGCACTGTGTCCTGTCAGATTGGGGCAGTGTCTCTCACCCCGTGCTGTACCTGCCCTGGGAGTGTTTGATGGGACAGTGTAGAGGGAGCTTTACTCTGTATCTAACCCCATGCTGTACCTGCCCTGGGAGTGTTTGATGGGGACAGTGTAGAGGGAGCTTTACTCTGTATCTAACCCCCTGTACCTGCCCTGGGAGTGTTTGATGGGACAGTGTAGAGGGAGCTTTACTCTGTATCTAACCCGTGCTGTACCTGCCCTGGGAGTGTTTGATGGGACAGTGTAGAGGGAGCTTTACTCTGTATCTAACCCCCTGTACCTGCCCTGGGAGTGTTTGATGGGACAGTGTAGAGGGAGCTTTACTCTGTATCTAACCCTGTGCTGTACCTGCCCTGGGAGTGTTTGATGGGACAGTGTAGAGGGAGCTTTACTCTGTATCTAACCCGTGCTGTACCTGCCCTGGGAGTGTTTGATGGGACAGTGTAGAGGGAGCTTTACTCTGTATCTAACCCCCTGTACCTGCCCTGGGAGTGTTTGATGGGACAGTGTAGAGGGAGCTTTACTCTGTCTCTAACCCCGTGCTGTACCTGTCCTGGGAGTGTTTGATGGGTCAGTGTAGAGGGAGCTTTACTCTGTATCTAACCCCGTGCTGTACCTGCCCTGGGAGTGTTTGATGGGACAGTGTAGAGGGAGCTTTACTCTGTATCTAACCCCGTGCTGTACCTGCCCTGGGAGTGTTTGATGGGACAGTGTAGAGGGAGCTTTACTCTGTATCTAACCCCGTGCTGTACCTGCCCTGGGAGTGTGTGATGGGACAGTGTAGAGGGAGCTTTACTCTGTATCTAACCCCCTGTACCTGCCCTGGGAGTGTTTGATGGGACAGTGTAGAGGGAGCTTTACATAGAAACATAGAAACATAGAAAATAGCTGCAGGAGTAGGCCATTCAGCCCTTCTAGCCTGCACCGCCATTCAATGAGTTCATGGCTGAACATGCAACTTCAGTACCCCATTCCTGCTTTCTCACCATACCCCTTGATCCCCCGAGTAGTAAGGACTTCATCTAACTCCTTTTTGAATATATTTAGTGAATTGGCCTCAACAACTCTCTGTGGTAGAGAATTCCACAGGTTCACCACTCTCTGGGTGAAGAAGTTTCTCCTCATCTCGGTCCTAAATGGCTTACCCCTTATCCTTAGACTGTGTCCCCTGGTTCTGGACTTCCCCAACATTGGGAACATTCTTCCTGCATCTAACCTGTCTAACCCCGTCAGAATTTTAAACGTTTCTATGAGGTCCCCTCTCATTCTTCTGAACTCCAGTGAATACAAGCCCAGTTGATCCAGTCTTTCTTGATAGGTCAGTCCCGCCATCCCAGGAATCAGTCTGGTGAACCTTCGCTGCACTCCCTCAATAGCAAGAATGTCCTTCCTCAGGTTAGGAGACCAAAACTGTACACAATACTCCAGGTGTGGCCTCACCAAGGCCCTGTACAACTGTAGCAACACCTCCCTGCTCCTATACTCAAATCCCCTCGCTATGAAGGCCAACATGCCATTTGCTTTCTTAACCGCCTGCTGTACCTGCATGCCAACCTTCAATGACTGATGTACCATGACACCCAGGTCTCATTGCACCTCCCCTTTTCCTAATCTGTCACCATTCAGATAATAGTCTGTCTCTCTGTTTTTACCACCAAAGTGGATAACCTCACATTTATCCACATTATACTTCATCTGCCATGCATTTGCCCTCTCACCTAACCTATCCAAGTCACTCTGCAGCCTCACAGCATCCTCCTCGCAGCTCACACTGCCACCCAACTTAGTGTCATCCGCAAATTTGGAGATACTACATTTAATCCCCTCGTCTAAATCATTAATGTACAATGTAAACAGCTGGGGTCCCAGCACAGAACCCTGCGGTACCCCACTAGTCACTGCCTGCCATTCTGAAAAGTACCCATTTACTCCTACTCTTTGCTTCCTGTCTGACAACCAGTTCTCAATCCACGTCAGCACACTACCCCCAATCCCATGTGCTTTAACTTTGCACATTAATCTCTTGTGTGGGACCTTGTCGAAAGCCTTCTGAAAGTCCAAATATACCACATCAACTGGTTCTCCCTTGTCCACTCTACTGGAAACATCCTCAAAAAATTCCAGAAGATTTGTCAAGCATGATTTCCCTTTCACAAATCCATGCTGACTTGGACCTATCATGTCACCTCTTTCCAAATGCGCTGCTATGACATCCTTAATAACTGATTCCATCATTTTACCCACTACTGAGGTCAGGCTGACCGGTCTATAATTCCCTGTTTTCTCTCTCCCTCCTTTTTTAAAAAGTGGGGTTACATTGGCTACCCTCCACTCTATAGGAACTGATCCAGAGTCAATGGAATGTTGGAAAATGACTGTCAATGCATCTGCTATTTCCAAGGCCACCTCTTTAAGTACTCTGGGATGCAGTCCATCAGGCCCTGGGGATTTATCGGCCTTCAATCCCATCAATTTCCCCAACACAATTTCCCGACTAATACAGATTTCCCTCAGTTCCTCCTCCTTACTAGACCCTCTGACCCCTTTTATATCCGGAAGGTTGTTTGTGTCCTCCTTAGTGAATACTGAACCAAAGTACTTGTTCAATTGGTCTGCCATTTCTTTGTTCCCCGTTATGACTTCCCCTGATTCTGACTGCAGGGGACCTACGTTTGTCTTTACTAACCTTTTTCTCTTTACATACCTATCGAAACTTTTGCAATCCGTCTTAATGTTCCCTGCAAGCTTCTTCTCGTACTCCATTTTCCCTGCCCTAATCAAACCCTTTGTCCTCCTCTGCTGAGTTCTAAATTTCTCCCAGTCCCCAGGTTCGCTGCTATTTCTGGCCAATTTGTATGCCACTGCTGTATCTAACCCCCTGTACCTGCCCTGGGAGTGTTTGATGGGACAGTGTAGAGGGAGCTTTACTCTGTATCTAACCCCGTGCTGTACCTGCCCTGGGAGTGTTTGATGGGACAGTGTAGAGGGAGCTTTACTCTGTATCTAACCCCGTGCTGTACCTGCCCTGGGAGTGTTTGATGGGACAGTGTAGAGGGAGCTTTACTCTGTATCTAACCCCCTGTACCTGCCCTGGGAGTGTTTGATGGGACAGTGTAGAGGGAGCTTTACTCTGTATCTAACCCCGTGCTGTACCTGCCCTGGGAGTGTTTGATGGGACAGTGTAGAGGGAGCTTTACTCTGTATCTAACCCCGTGCTGTACCTGCCCTGGGAGTGTTTGATAGGACAGTGTAGAGGGAGCTTTACTCTGTATCTAACCCCCTGTACCTGCCCTGGGAGTGTTTGATGGGACAGTGTAGAGGGAGCTTTACTCTGTATCTAACCCCCTGTACCTGCCCTGGGAGTGTTTGATGGGACAGTGTAGAGGGAGCTTTACTCTGTATCTAACCCCGTGCTGTACCTGTCCTGGGAGTGTTTGATGGGACAGTGTCGAGGGAGCTTTACTCTGTATCTAACCCCCGGTACCTGCCCTGGGAGTGTTTGATAGGACAGTGTAGAGGGAGCTTTACTCTGTATCTAACCCCGTGCTGTACCTGTCCTGGGAGTGTTTGATGGGACAGTGTCGAGGGAGCTTTACTCTGTATCTAACCCCCTGTACCTGACCTGGGAGTGTTTGATGGGGACAGTGCAGAGGGAGCTTTACTCTGTATCTAACTCCCTGTACCTGCCCTGGGAGTGTTTGATTGGACAGTGCAGAGGGAGCTTTACTCTGTATCTAACCCCGTGCTGTACCTGCCCTGGGAGTGTTTGATGGGACAGTGTAGAGGGAGCTTTACTCTGTATCTAACCCCCTGTACCTGCCCTGGGAGTGTTTGATGGGGACAGTGCAGAGGGAGCCTTGCTCTGAGCCCTGCGGGAGGATTGACCTTAAGGAGCGGGTAGGCCTCGAAACGTCTGTCAGAGCCTGACGGGGGAGGCCCATGGTTTCCATGGCGATGGGCTGAGCAGTCGAGAACGATAGTGATAATCGCTGCGTGTTAGACCTGCGGCTGCAGACTGTGGCAGCTGTGTCAGGATGTTGCATGTGAAAGTGTGGTTGGGGGAGTGGAGACAGGCTTCAGAACTTGGCCGTTGACAGCTGCGGAACAACCTCCTCGAATATACGCGCAGGCTGCAGGCGTCACTGTAAACCGGTAGGCCGCTTTCAGAGCCTGCCCTTGGTGGCTCCCATTTTGTTGTCATTCTAACCTTGCTCTTGTCCAGCAGGTGAGTGAACAAACATTCTCTGAGGATGTAACGAACAGGGTGGATAAAGGGGAACCAGTGGATGTGGTGTATTTGGATTTCCAGAAGGCATTTGACAAGGTGCCACATGAAAGGCTACTGCACAAGATAAAAGTTCACGGGGTTGGGGGTAATATATTAGCATGGATAGAGGATTGGTGAACTAACAGAGAACAGAGAGTCGGGATAAATGGTTCATTCTCTGGTTGGCAATCAGTAACTAGTGGGGTGCCGCAGGGATCAGTGCTGGGACCCCAACTATTTACAATCTATATTAACGACTTGGAAGAAGGGACTGAGTGTAACGTGGCCAAGTTTGCTGACGATACAAAGATGGGAGGAAAAACAATGTGTGAGGAGGACACAAAAAATCTGCAAAAGGACATAGACTGGCTCAGTGAGTGGGCAAAAATTTGTCAGATGGAGTATAATGTCGGAAAGTGTGAGGTCATGCACTTTGGCAGAAAAATTAGAAAAGCAAGTTATTATTTAAACGGAGAAAGATTACAAAGTGCCGCAGTACAGCGGGACCTGGGGGTTACTTGTGCATGAAACACAAAAGGTTAGTATGCAGGTACAGCAAGTGATCAGGAAGGCCAATGGTATCTTGGCCTTTATTGCAAAGGGGATGGAGTATAAAAGCAGGGAAGACTTGCACCAGTTATACAGGGTATTGGTGAGGCCACACCTGGAGTACTGCGTGTAGTTTTGCTCTCCGTATTTACGAAAGGAGACACTTGCTTTGGAGGCAGTTCGGAGAAGGTTCACTCGGTTGATTCCGGGGGATGAAGGGGTTGACTTATGAGGAAAGGTTGAGGAGGTTGGGCCTCTACTCATTGGAATTCAGAAGAATGAGAGGCGATCTTATGGAAACGTATCAGATTATGAGGGGGGTTCGACAAGGTGGATGCAGAGAGGATGTTCCCACTGATGGGGGAGACTAGAACTAGGGGGCATGGTCTTAGAATAAGGGGCCGCCCATTTAAAACTGAGATGAGGAGGAATTTCTTCTCTCAGAGGGTTGTAAATCTGTGGAATTCTCTGCCCCAGAGAGCTGTGGAGGCCGGGACATTGAATATATTTAAGGACAGATTTTTGAGCGATAAGGGAGTGAAGGGTTATGGGGAGTGGGCGGGGAAGTGGAGCTGAGTCCATGATCGGATCAGCCCATGGTGGTATTAAATGGCGGAGCAGGCTCGAGGGGCCGAATGGCCGGCTCCTGCTCCTGTTTCTGATGTTCTGATGACACAGTGCGTGAGTCTTGAGGCATTTGCTCGGCCGGAGGTAGGATTGACAACAGTGCTGAAAGATAGACAGACTCGGGACTGCCAAAACGTTGCTCAGCCAATCGAGTGCGTTTGTGTTGTTTGTTGCAGTGTTGTCGGGGAAACACGGATGCCAGTGATCAGATAATCTGTGGGTTTTTACAAAAAATGGTGTAGGTTGAAAGAAATTTGCAAGAAAGACAGAGTTGCATTTAGATAGCGCCTTTCACGACCACCGGACGTCCCAAAGCGCTTCACGGCCAATGAAGTACTTTTGGAGGGCGGTCACTGTTGTATTGTGGGAAACGCGGCAGCCAATTTGCGCACAGCAAGCTCCCACACACAGCGATGTGATAATGACCCAGATAATCTGTTTTTGTTATGTTGGTTGAGGGATAAATATTGGCCCCAGGACACCGGGGAGAACTCCCCCAGCTCTTCTTCCAAATAGTGGCCCCGGGATCTTTTACATCCACCTGAGAGAGCAGACGGGGCCTCGGTTTAACGTCTCATCCGAAAGACGGCACCTCCAACAGTGCGGCGCTCCCTCAGTACTGCCCCTCCGACAGCGCAGTGCGGCGCTCCCTCAGTACTGCCCCTCCGACAGTGCGGCGCTCCCTCAGTACTGCCCCTCCGACAGCGCAGTACGGCACTCCCTGTTCACCCAGAGGGCGGTGGGGGTCTGGGGCGGAACTCACGGCCTGAAAGGGTGGTAGAGGCAGAAACCCTCACCAACATTTGGATGTGTACCTGAAGTGCCGTAACCTACAGGGCTACGGACCCAGAGCTGGAAAGTGGGATTAGGCCGGGATAGCTCTTGGTCGGCCGGCCTGGATGTGATGGGCCGAATGGCCTCCCTCCGTGCTGTAACTGTCTGTGATTCTACCAGGAAGGGGACGGGGGCAAGGGGGTGGTGTGTGGGGTCAGTTTGCCTTCCCTGACCCAGAGCGGCTACGAGTCGCTCGTGATCCCTGGTTCTGGAGCCTGGACTTATTAATCAGGGCGTGAAAAAATACAGGAGACAACTTTTTTGTACAAAGAAATGTATGGTTTTTATTCAAGAAGAATGAGTACACCTTTTTATTAAAACTGAGAAAAGTTAAACACTTTAAATGAGAGAAAACTTATGACTCTAATGGGGAATCCTTTGCTCAAACACCAGAGAATACCCAGCAGTACAACACCTCCCACCTCCCAGTTCCCGCTATCGAACTCGGTTCGGCTCTGGGGCTCCAGGGACTATGCTCACAGATCCTTCCTCAACAGTCGGGAGAGTGTCGCGGTTTCGGCGGGGTGGGGGGGCGTTGGATCCTGTCGATTCTGCTCGCCGTAGCCCCCGACCGGAGGCTGGGTGGAGTCCTCGGTTGGGTGGAGTCCGCTGATGCGGTGGGAGCGCGTATTGGGTCTCCGGGCGGGGGGGCGAGTAGCCACTTTCTTCCTTCAGCAGTCGGGTTTTAAAGTTCTCTCCGGTCATGTTGTACCCGTTTGGGAGCTCAGGGATAGCTTGGAGAGTGGAACCGGCTTGCTCCAATCTTCGGGTTTTCGTGGAGTTGGCTTTGGTTTCGAAATCATTGGTCGAAGGTGGCTCGGTATTACCAATTTGGTTGCTGGTAATATCTTGGTGGTTGCTTCCGTGAGCCTCTTGCTGCCGCGGTGCGCTTGGTGACCTGCTCGCTTGCGAGACTGTCTTGGTCGATGTTCCGAAGAACCAGGTTAACGAAAAACTGGTGTGCCGGTCCTTAATTATACTTTGAGAGGCGTCCTTATCTGTGCACCAAATCAACCTTGGTTCTTTGTTTAGGTTTTGCACAGCCCAGCGAAATGAAACTGGATTAAGTTTTGATCTGGCGTTGATCGACTTTTCTGAGTTGATGAGCTCTTGTCCGTTGTGATAACGCTGTTTTTTGCTTCCGGAAGTCTGTGGCCTGAGCCAGATATTTCTACGCCTGTTGAAAAGTGTTGGAATAGAAACAAAGAAACATAGAGAATAGGTGCAGGAGCAGGCCATTCGGCCCTTTGAGCCTGCACCGCCATTCAATGAGTTCATGGCTGAACATGCAACTTCAGTACCCCATTCCTGCTTTCTCGCCATACCCCTTGATCCCCCGAGTAGTAAGGGCCATATCGAACTCCTTTTTGAATATATTTAGTGAATTGGCCTCAACAACTTTCAGTGGTGGAGAATTCCACAGGTTCACCACTCTCTGGGTGAAGAAGTTTCTCCTCATCTCGGTCCTAAATGGCTTACCCCTTATCCTTAGATTGTGACCCCTGGTTCTGGACTTCCCCAACATCGGGAACATTCTTCCTGCATCTAACCTGTCCAATCCCATCAGAATTTTAAATGTTTCTATGAGGTCCCCTCTCATTCTTCTGAACTCCAGTGAATACAAGCCCAGTTGATCCAGTCTTTCTTGATAGGTCAGTCCCACCATCCCGGGAATCAGTCTGGTGAATCTTCGCTGCACTCCCTCAATAGCAAGAACGTCCTTCCTCAAGTTAGGAGACCAAAACTGTACACAATACTCCAGGTGTGGCCTCACCAAGGCCCTGTACAACTGTAGCAACACCTCCCTGCCCCTGTACTCAAATCCCCTTGCTATGAAGGCCAACATGCCATTTGCTTTCTTCACCGCCTGCTGTACCTGCATGCCAACCTTCAATGACTGATGTACCATGACACCCAGGTCTCGTTGCACCTCCCCTTTTCCTAATCGGTCACCATTCAGATAATAGTCTGTCTCTCTGTTTTTACCACCAAAGTGGATAACCTCACATTTATCCACATTATACTTCATCTGCCATGCATTTGCCCACTCACCTAACCTATCCAAGTCACTCTGCAGCCTCATAGCATCCTCCTCGCAGCTCACACTGCCACCCAACTTAGTGTCATCCGCAAATTTGGAGATACTGCATTTAATCCCCTCGTCTAAATCATTAATGTACAGTGTAAACAGCTGGGGCCCCAGCACAGAACCTTGCGGTACCCCACTAGTCACTGCCTGCCATTCTGAAAAGTACCCATTTACTCCTACTCTTTGCTTCCTGTCTGACAACCAGTTCTCAATCCATGTCAGTACACTACCCCCAATCCCATGTGCTTTAACTTTGCACATTAATCTCTTGTGTGGGACCTTGTCGAAAGCCTTCTGAAAGTCCAAATATACCACATCAACCGGTTCTCCCATTGTCCACTCTACTGGAAACATCCTCAAAAAATTCCAGAAGATTTGTCAAGCAGGATTTCCCTTTCACAAATCCATGCTGACTTGGACCTATCATGTCACCTCTTTCCAAATGTGTCTGTGACATTTGGGTGCTCTGGGTGGGGTGATAATGTTTCTTCCGTGGTCGATTGTATAAATGCTGATGTTTTCCAGGGGCAGGTTTCGGGGGTACACAGTTCCCAGACAATTTGATTAGCTCCAATGTCCAAACTGGCCCTTTAGAAACTGACCCCACCCCTTTTCTTGCAGACCCAACATTCATCTTTTTAAAAACCCCAAACTTGGTTAAAACTAATTACATTTCCTTTCCAATGTGTCCAAACACTGGCAGGGGGTGGGGATCTCCCATGAATTTTGCAACTCTACAGGATAGATCCTTTGAGGAACAACCAGAGGTAACGGTGTGGGAGCAGGAAGACAGGAGGAAGTGCCGAGCTTGGACACAACGGATCCCCGCTGACCATTGCTCCCAGCTTTACGGAGTCCTACCTCGGAGCCAAGCCCAGGCACAGGGGATGACTCACTCCTCGGACCTCCAGACCCCGAGGGAGGGGGACGGGGGCGACAGACAGGAGTGAGGGATTGAGGGGTAGCTCACTGCCCTCCACTCCCCGTCACCGAGGATACGCGGAGGGCTCGGGGCCAGAGAGATGGCAATGGCAGGGGTACAGCACAGGGCTGGCCAACAGGGGGCAGCACTCACTCACTCACTCGCTCACTCAATGCCCCACTCACTGCCTCACTCCACTCAGTCACTCAATCACTCACTCACTGCCTCACTCACTCACTCACTCAGTCACGGCATCACTCTCTCCACTCATTCACTCACTCCACTCATTCACTCACTCCACTCATTCACTCAATCACTCACTCACTGACTCACTCACTGCTTCACTCACTCACTCACTCACTCTCTCACTCACTGACCCACTTACTCACTCACTGCCTCACTCACTGCCTCACTCCACTCACTCACTCACTCACTCAGTCACTGCCTCACTCACTCCACTCATTCACTCACTCCACTCATTCACTCACTCACTCAATGCCTCACTCACTGCCTCACTCCACTCATTCACTCAATCATTCACTCACTGCCTCACTCACTGCCTCACTCACTCACTCACTTATTCACTCACTAACTCAGTCACGGCATCACTCACTCCACTCATTCACTCACTCCACTCATTCACTCACTCCACTCATTCACTGTCTCACTCACTGTCTCACTCACTGCCTCACTCACTCGTTCACTGCCTCACTCATTCACTCACTTACTCATTCACAGTCTCACTCACTCAGTCACTGCCTCATTCACTCACTCACTCACTTACTGACTCACTCACTCACACACACACACTCACTCACTGTCTCACACTCACTCACTCACTGTCTCACTCTCTCACACACTCACTCACTCACTCACTCGATGGGAGAGTTAGGGTACGGGAGGGATGGGCCTCGATGGGAGAGTTAGGGGACGGGCGGGATGGGCTTCGATGGGAGAGTTAGGGGACGGGAGGGATGGGCTTCGATGGGAGAGTTAGGGGATGGGAGGGATGGGCCTCGATGGGAGGGTTAGGGGACGGGAGGGATCGGCTTCGATGGGAGGGTTAGGGGACTGGGGGAATGGGCTTCGATGGGAGAGTTATGGGACGGGAGGGATGGGCTTCGATGGGAGGGTTAGGGGACTGGAGGGATGGGCTTCGATGGGAGAGTTAGGGGACGGGAGGGATGGGCTTCGATGGGAGAGTTAGGGGACAGAGGGATGGGCCTCGATGGGCGAGTTAGGGGACTGGAGGGAGGGGTTTGATGGGAGGGTTAGGGGACGGGAGGGATGGGCTTCGATGGGAGAGTTAGGGGACGGGAGGGATGGGCTTCGATGGGAGGGTTAGGGGACGGGAGGGATGGGCTTCGATGGGAGGGTTAGGGGACGGGAGGGATGGGCTTCGATGGGAGGGTTAGGGGACTGTAGGGATGGGCTTCGATGGGAGGGTTAGGGGACGGGAGGGATGGGCTTCGATGGGAGAGTTAGGGGACGGGAGGGATGGGCTTCGATGGGAGAGTTAGGGGACGGGAGGGATGGGCTTCGATGGGAGGGTTAGGGGATGGGAGGGAAGGGCTTCGATGGGAGAGTTAGGGGATTAGAGGGATGGGCTTCGATGGGAGGGTTAGGGGACGGGAGGGATGGGCTTCGATGGGAGAGTTAGGGGACGGGAGGGATGGGCTTCGATGGGAGGGTTAGGGGATTAGAGGGATGGGCTTCGATGGGAGGGTTAGGGGACGGGAGGGATGGGCTTCGATGGGAGGTTTAGGGGACGGGAGGGAGGGGCTTCGATGGGAGGGTTAGGGGATGGGAGGGATGGGCTTCGATGGAAGGGTTAGGGGACGGGAGGGATGGGCTTCGATGGGAGAGTTAGGGGACAGAGAGATGGGCCTCGATGGGAGAGTTAGGGGACTGGAGGGAGGGGCTTCGATGGGAGAGTTAGGGGACAGAGAGATGGGCCTCGATGGGAGAGTTAGGGGACTGGAGGGAGGGGTTCGATGGGAGGGTTAGGGGACGGGAGGGATAGGCTTCGATGGGAAAGTTAGGGGACGGGAGGGATAGGCTTCGATGGGAGAGTTAGGGGACGGGAGGGATGGGCTTCGATGGGAGGGTTAGGGGACGGGAGGGATGGGCTTCGATGGGAGAGTTAGGGGACGGGAGGGATGGGCTTCGATGGGAGAGTTAGGGGACGGGAGAGATGGGCCTCGATGGGAGAGTTAGGGGACTGGAGGGAGGGGTTCGATGGGAGGGTTAGGGGATTAGAGGGATGGGCTTCGATGGGAGGGTTAGGGGACGGGAGGGATGGGCTTCGATGGGAGAGTTAGGGGATTAGAGGGATGGGCTTCGATGGGAGGGTTAGGGGACGGGAGGGATGGGCTTCGATGGGAGAGTTAGGGGACTGGAGGGATGGGCTTCGATGGGAGGGTTAGGGGATGGGAGTGATGGGCTTCGATGGGAGAGTTAGGGGACTGGAGGGATGGTTGTCTATTTGTCTCAAAGGCCCAGCTCTCACTGTGAATGAGTTATGGCTGATTCAGCCGGAGCGTTTATGTGAAATGGAATGTGGTATTCTGTCGAAACACTTCCCGCCCCCGACATGACCTTTTTGTAAGCTTTTCTCTCTCTCTCTCGCTCCCGAGGTGCGATCTCAGTGGCTGCAAATCAGGCCGGTGACTTAATAAGCTTTCGATGCGAAAATTCCGGCCCCTTTCACCCCCACCTCCCCACATTGCGAGATTACTGTCGGTCTGTGATAAATTAATATAGGCCTTGGCACATTATCGGCTCACTCGCCTGAGTCAGAGCGTTCATTGTGTCCAAGTCCCACTCCAGGGACTTGAGCACAGAAATCTCGGCAAAAACTCCAGCGCAGTGCTGAGGGAGCACCGCACTGTCGGAGGGGCAGTACTGAGGGAGTGCCGCACTGTGGGAGGGGCGGTACTGAGGGAGCACCGCACTGTCGGAGGGGCGGTACTGAGGGAGCACCGCACTGTCGGAGGGGCAGTACTGAGGGAGCGCCGCACTGTCGGAGGGGCAGTACTGAGGGAGCACCGCACTGTCGGAGGGGCAGTACTGAGGGAGCACCGCACTGTCGGAGGGGCAGTACTGAGGGAGTGCCGCACTGTCGGAGGGGCAGCACTGAGGGAGCACCGCACTGTCGGAGGGGCAGTACTGAGGGAGTGCCGCACTGTCGGAGGGGCAGCACTGAGGGAGCACCGCACTGTCGGAGGGGCAGTACTGAGGGAGTGCCGCACTGTCGGAGGGGCAGCACTGAGGGAGCACCGCACTGTCGGAGGGGCAGCACTGAGGGAGCGCCACACTGTCGGAGGGGCAGTACTGAGGGAGTACCGCACTGTCGGAGGGGCAGTGCTGAGGGAGCACCGCACTGTTGGAGGGGCAGTACTGAGGGAGTGCCGCACTGTCGGAGGGGCGGTACTGAGGGAGCGCCGCACTGTCGGAGGGGCGGTACTGAGGGAGTGCCGCACTGTCGGAGGGGCAGTACTGAGGGAGTACCGCACTGTCGGAGGGGCAGTACTGAGGGAGTGCCGCACTGTCGGAGGGGCAGTACTGAGGGAGTGCCGCACTGTCGGAGGGGCGGTACTGAGGGAGCGCCGCACTGTCGGAGGGGCAGTGCTGAGGGAGTGCCGCACTGTCGGAGGGGCAGTACTGAGGGAGCACCGCACTGTCGGAGGGGCGGTACTGAGGGAGTGCCGCACTGTCGGAGGTGCCGTGTTTCGGATGAGACGTTAAACCGAGGCCCCGTCTGCTCTCTCAGGTGGATGTAAAAGATCCCGGGGCACTATTTGGAAGAAGAGCAGGGGGAGTTCTCCCCGGTGTCCTGGGGCCAATATTTATCCCTCAACCAACATCACAAAAACAGATTATCTGGGTCATTATCACATCGCTGTGTGTGGGAGCTTGCTGTGCGCAAATTGGCTGCCGCGTTTCCCACAATACAACAGTGACCGCTCTCCAAAAGTACTTCATTGGCTGTGAAGCGCTTTGGGATGTCCGGTGGTCGTGAACGGCGCTATATAAATGCACGTCTTTCCGTTCTTTCTGACAGAAGTGGCACGGGTTGTATCGGGTATATTCACGGGCCTTGTTCGTGAGCAATGTCCCCGGGAGACCCACTTTATTCTTTCCGAATGTCGTCAGATTGTAATTTTGCATGGTGTGACGCGTGTGTGGAACTGAGCACCCCCTCCCCCACACACACACACACACACACACACACCACCACTATCCCCCGCGTCCCCCTCCCTCACACACACACAGCAGGAAAGGTGCAGGCTTCGATCCCGGCCTACTGCTGAGTTAGCCTGATCTCACACCCCCGGTTCTGGGTTTCGCCTCCTGCAACTCGCTGCCTGCAAAGTGCTTCCTGTCCCAGATTCTGGGGTGGTTTGTGGCTGGGGGCTGTGTGTGTGTGTGTGTGCAGTTTGTCGAGATCGTGTTAACTCCTGCAGCAGGCAGGCCCCGCCGTAAGGCGGTCGTGTATCCCTGCGTCAGAGTGTGAGTGTGAGGGAGTGAGTGTGAGTGAGTGAGAGTGTGTGTGTGAGTGAGTGAGAGTGAGAGTGTGTGTGTGAGTGAGTGTGAGTGAGTGAGTGAGTGTGAGTGTGAGTGAGTGTGTGTGTGAGTGTGAGTGTGAGTGAGAGTGTGTGTGTGTGAGTGAGAGAGTGTGAGTGAGTGTGTGTGAGAGTGTGTGTGTGAGTGAGAGTGTGTGTGTGTGAGTGAGTGAGTGAGTGTGACTGAGAGTGTGTGTGTGAGTGTGTGTGTGAGTGAGAGTGTGAGTGAGTGAGTGAGTGTGAGTAGGAGTGTGTGTGTGAGTGAGTGTGAGTGTGAGTGAGAGTGTGTGTGTGTGTGAGTGAGTGAGTGTGAGTGTGAGTGAGAGTGTGTGAGTGAGTGTGAGTGAGAGTGTGTGTGTGAGTGAGTGTGAGTGTGAGTGAAAGTGTGTGTGTGTGTGAGTGAGTGAGTGTGAGTAGGAGTGTGTGAGTGAGTGTGTGTGTGTGTGAGTGAGTGAGTGTGAGTAGGAGTGTGTGAGTGAGTGTGAGTGAGTGAGTGTGAGTGAGAGTGTGAGTGAGT